>NW_023627441.1:0-2546 GCF_014905685.2 Nematolebias whitei | reverse complement strand
GCTCTGTCCTCTTTCCATTGCCATTTCAGGTTGGCTTCTTCCTCTTTTAATTTAGCATTTTCTGCTTTGTACTTAAGAATCTGGTTCTTAAGTACGCTGTCTTCGCTCTTTAACGTTATAAGCTCCTCACGGAGCGCAGCGATTTCTAATCGAGACATTTTCCGATGTCTTGACGTCGTGTTGAAACAACAGTTTGTTTACCGTGTGTCGCTCTGAAATGACTCGGATACGATGACGACTCCAGGAGGTGTGGCCGAGCTCTGAAGAAGAAGGGTTGGCTGTTTACGTTCTGCGCCATTGTTCGTGACCGCATGGTGGAGTTACAATGGCCCAGGGCTGGTGATACTTTACATGTAAAATAAACCTTCTGAAATGGAAGACAATTGCTCCTCCTCTCCCTGCTTCAGATCAGAACACATTCTTACAATTTCTAGCTGGTGTTGTTGGTTAAAAGGATTTTAATTAGGTATTTCAAAAAAATCTGAATATAAAAAATAACTACATTTACTTTAAAACGGTTAGAACATTTAACTTATGTTTTATTTCAAAGTGGAAGTCCAGTGTTGTCTGATCAGGTCACAGTTGAAAATGGCAGTTTGTGAATAGGGAAATGGCCTCTAAGGTTTGTCTTTAACCAACCAGTTGGGTAAAATTTTGACCCAATATTTGATCAAAGGTACCCAACCTGTAACCCAACAGAATTAGTCAAGCTGTGGAGTTCATTTTAAAAAGAGCATGTCGCTGACCCGACCCCTGAGTCATGACTTTTGAACCAATATTTGGTCAAACTAACCCAACGTGTGGCCCAACAGCTCTTACCCAGAAAATGGGTTATGAAAATAACCCAGCATTTTTTTTCTGCGCACAGAAAGACTAAAGTAGTAGACTCCAATCAGATGTTTTAGTGGACTCCCCTCTGCACCATACTTACAAAAAATTAAAGTCTTAATCTCAAGGCTGGAGAGTGGGAGATTGCAGCAGGTGAGGCTGGCGAAAGGCCAAGGCCACCATGGTTTAATCCTCACTAAAGAACAAGCAAACAAAAACCCTTTGGGTCAGAGGATGTTGTGTTGAAGTGGTTTCTCAAAGCTCCATATCTATTAAACAAAGTTTTATTCAAGTTACCTCCTATTAAAATGGACTTCTTGTAAGGGAATCGAACCCTGGTCTCCCGCGTGACAGGTGGGGATACTAACCACTGTACTAACAAGAAATTAGTGTTGACTGCATTTCTTTGCCTGTGAATGGAAAGGTGACTTATACTGTATATGATAGGCCCCAATTTTGTGGGGGGTCAGTGGGAAAAAAACGGAGTTCTCCGGAGAAAACCCATGTGTGCACAGAAAGACTAGGTTCTGTTGAATAAGGCAGCAGTTTTACCGGAGGAGCAGAGAAGACAGCAATTGCTAGTTGTTTTTGTCTCGACCTTTTTTGAATTTACCATGTCCTGGATGACTGAGAATCTTCACCAGCGTACCTAACGAGTATTTTTTGGGGTGGGTGAACCGGAGTTCCCGGAGTAAACCCATGCGTTCAGAAAGACGTGTGTCTCTATCATGATGTCCTGCCTCTGATCGTCTTTTCTGACTTTTGTGGTAAAATTTGAATTGGAGGAAGTTTTGTAACCTTTCGGACTGGAGTGATGCTTTTTGACACAATCTCTAGTACTGGTGTGTTCGGGGTGGGTTTCAAGTCTTCTTTAACGATTTTCTTAAGTGGAGGACGGCGAAAATCGTTTGTTTTCCTCAATGGTAATAACACATCAGGTTTGACGTTAGGGATTTCAGACTTACGCTTTTCAATGTCAAACTGGAATTGACAAATTTGGCCTTTTAGTCCCTGGTTTTCATCAGTGAGACGCCAATTTTTAGCCTGGAGTTGATGTTTATCGCTCATCTCTTGAGAAAGTTTTGATTTCAGTTCCACAATTTCTTCTTCCTTTTCTTTCAGCTTTGCGGAACTGTCTTCAAACTCGTCCTGTCTATCCTGTTTGGGAGGTATGGGGATTTTATTTGGAAGCGAGTAATCGATAAATTTTAGCCCCATCTGCTTACGAAGCATCTGTTCATTTTTTTTGCAGATTTGATTGGTGGAGGTCCTTAGCGTCAGAGCCTCATTCTCCCTCTTGAGTGCACTTATGTCGATTGTGAGCGTTTCAGTTAGTTTTTCAGCCCGCTTGATTCGATCTTGCAGCGTACTTTTTTCCTTTCTAAGCTGGTTTATGATTTTAGTTTTAGAAACATCTGAATTTTTACATTTTTCCAGCTCACTGGTGTAATTTAAAATTGCCATTTCAGCCGCATTCAGTTTTTCTGCATACATCTTGTCCTTTTCTTGATCTGCTGCGATTTTTCTCTTCTCCTCATGTCTCGCATAGTCCAAATGATTTTTGCTATTGGACAAATTGTGTTTTAAAGTGAGATTTTCTGCTTCTAGTTTTTCTATTTTACAGCTCTTTTTCTCAGAAGCATCTGTCAACTTTTTACATTCATCTTCCAGTGTCTTGATTTTATCTTGAGCACAGCCGAGGTCAGTTGCAGCAATGG
>NW_023627440.1:0-2546 GCF_014905685.2 Nematolebias whitei | reverse complement strand
CATCCCTTTGGTTTTGTTTGTTTAGAAGCAGTTTGAGACCGAACAAATCCGACTGGATGATGACAAAGCTGGAAAACCTTATCAACAGTTTTAGCTCGACAATAAACAACTGTGTCATCAGCATAGAAATGTATGGATGCATCAGGGATGATCTGACCTACATTACCTATGTAGATTGTAAAGAGGGTGGGTCCTAAGACTGAGCCTTGTGGTACACCATTGTTGACTGATAAATAACTGGAAGAAATACCATTATGTTGAACACATGATCTGAGAAAAATATACCAAGCTTCATGATTGAAGGATTCGGTCCAGTTTTGTCAACAGGGTGTCAAAAATATGTTTTATGAATAATTCCTGCAGGTAAACTAAAATGAATGGTTGAGTTTAAAGAACAAAAAATCAGGTTTGAATTTAAAAAAATCCAACAGAAATAAAGAAAAAAGTTTTGTGACAAACTTTTACTTTTTAATGTACTAAAGTCAGAAAACTTGTTTTAATAAAACCAAGACGTTTTATTCTGTTATAAAAAACATCCTCTTGTTTTTTAAATCATTCAAATGTGTCAGAATTGTAAATATTTGTCAAAGTTTTACCACAACCATGAACCAGGTGAGCTCCAGCTGTGGACAGGTGTTGGGGCTGAGCTTAACTTCCTGTCTACTTTCTGTCACTCTCTCCTGCTCCTCCTCCTGCTCCTCCTCTTCCTCCTCCAGTGGAGCTGTCCAGCCTGTCTCTTTGTATGACCAACTCCAAGCAGGGCGAGCCGTGCTTCTACGTGATTGGTCGAACTGAAAACTCGCGGTTTGTAAATCTGCTTCCTTTCTGCTTTTTATCTTCATAATTCCTCCTCCTGCTCCTCCCCTCCACCCCCCCAGAAGAACTTCTTGACCTGTGAGCAGCAGGAGGTTCTGATGGTACCACAGGGTGTTCTCATATTTATTTTGATGGGGGTCAGTGGGAGTTTGACCTCTGAGCAACCTTCAGTTCTGGTTTCATGGATTTCTTGTTCGACTCGAGATGTGAACGGATAATCAGAGGAACGATGTCGGGTCGTGATCCAGACTGAAGCACCTTTAATGAGTCACCTTGTTTGTTTGTTTGTTTGTTTACTGCCACTCTGTTGCTTGAATTCTCTCTCTTTGACCCTTCAGGCCCTGAGGAAGGAGCCTTCTCCTCCTCCCCACACACAGAGGAGCAGGGCCCAGTAACCATGACAACCGCTGCCCTCAGCCGCCGTTCAAGAGGTGGAGACGGTGCAGGAGGAGGTGGAGGAGAGAGGAGGAGGGAGAGGAAAGCGGAAACTAAACCCAGAACAGGAGGAGGACCTCCTGATCTGGACCTGGACCTGGTGGAGGAAGAAGCTCGAGTGGAGGAGGAGCGGAGGAGAAGAAAAAGGGTGGAGGAAGAGGAGAAGAAAGAAAGAAGTCAGACCATCAAGCAGAGGAGACGGGACGACCAGAACCAGCTGGAGAGGAGGAGCAGGAGCAGGAGCTTACCTAAAACCCGAGCTGACGCCCCTCAACCTGCAAAGCATGCTGGGAGCTCGGCTGCAGCTCTGCAGGCGCCGTTCTCCTTCCTGATGCCAATGGATGATGACCAGCATCCGTCCGTCAGCCAATCATCAGCCAGCTTCTCAGAAATCGTCCAATCAGCAGCTCGGGACGTGTCGGTGTCGTCATGGCGACAGGGGGGCGCCCCAGGCCCCTGGCTGAAGCCAAGCTCTCAGAGACTGACCCAGGTTCAGAGCAGAAGCTGGCTCAGTGGGCGGGGCCTAGCAGGCGGGCTTTCTCTCTGAATGGCCAGCAGTCTTCTTTCTTATTGGCTGAAAGTTTTTATTGGCTTTCAAAAAGGGCTTTTTTGGTTGGCCTGCTGAGAGAAGCCCCGCCCCCTCTCGCTGTCTTTTTATTGAACCATAAGAGACAGCCACTGAGTCACGCCTTCACTTCCATTACCCATCATGCCTTAGTCTCAGAGCTCCAACTGCGCTAGCAGCAACTGGCTGGGATCCTGGTTACCATGGCGATCACCAGCATGAGCAGCCATCTTGGAACCTGTTGCATGATTGGAAAAACGTCAAAATTTGCTGCACCTCCTTGCAGATGCAGCAGGGTTAGGCTCCACCCCTACACAATCTGCTGGAACAAGCTCCGCCCCTTGAGTCCTTCATCATCACTTCCCACATCCTTTAAACCGTATGCAAACACGTAACGTCCGCGCTGTCCCACAACTGTCCTCTGAGCATGTGACTATGACAGGAATGATTTTTTTATTTTTTATAAACTTTAAC
The DNA here is from genome assembly GCF_014905685.2 of Nematolebias whitei. NCBI lineage: Eukaryota > Metazoa > Chordata > Actinopteri > Cyprinodontiformes > Rivulidae > Nematolebias > Nematolebias whitei. The sequence continues at coordinate 256 of NW_023627440.1, read as the reverse complement.
GTGTAAATGATCGATAACATTAAGAATAATTTTATTGATAACGTGAATTATTATGGATTATTGGATCAGAAGATCTGACCTGTCTGCTTGCCTGTAAAAACTGATCAAAACTTTATTCTGATGATGAAACAGAGCCACACACACACACACACACACCCACACAGATGTCAGGTCCAGCTGTGGTCCTCAGCGTTGCCATAGCAACACAGTGTAGTGGACTAAGCCTGATGTCAAAACTGACCAGATGGACAGAAAC
>NW_023627439.1:0-2546 GCF_014905685.2 Nematolebias whitei | reverse complement strand
ACTCTTCTTCATCTTTCTTTAATAGTGACTGTGAATAATGTGAAGAAACATCAGATTGTGTGCTCCTGTGTGTGTTAGCTGTTGTAGCAATGATGTGTTTCCATGCAGGCGTTGTCATCTCTCCGTTACTGCACATGCAAATATCTCCACAACTGTTCATGTGAGCTGCGTGAATTTATTCTGCCATACATCAGTAATGTTCTCTTTCCATGAACGCTTTTGTGTTGATCATGAAAACTGGATGTGACAGGAACTTGAAGAGAATTGATCCTGTTTCCATTAGAAAGACTCTCAGACACAGAAGCCCACAAGCAGAAATAAAACATGATGTAATGTGTCTTCATGTCCAACTGACTGAAATGTGATCAAACTATTGATTTATTCATGAAGCTTTATTTAAGCAGGCAAACCCCGTTGAGAGCACAGATCTCTCTGCATGGTCCTCCTGGGCCTGAAGGCAGCCTAACATGCATGTTTTTACACTGTGGGAGGAAACCGGAGTACCCGGGGAAAAGCCACGCAAACACGAGGAGAACATACAAAGTGCAGAGAGAAAGAGCCCCGGTCCAACCCGGGGATTGAAGCCACTGAAGCAGCTGATCCAGAGCTTTGAATGTGACGTCTATTTATGACTGAGAATCATTCTAGAGCTTATAAAAGTGTTCAAGCATCAACCAGTGGTTGTAGATTTGTTCCTTTAGGAAAGCTTTTACAAATCAAACTGTAATGATCATTTTATAAATGTTTGGGATCATGAGCTGCACAAATCTAGTGAAATGTTTAGTTTCTTATTGACACATGTTCTTTACTACAACAGGCAGATCCAGAACTTGTTCCTGTCACGTCACCTTTGACTTTGATTTCCAGTCCAACCATTAGAGTCTTATAAACTGGTTGAACGAACAGTCATTGATCAGATATTTGTTGCTGTGAAAAGAACTCAAGTGTATTTTGACTGAAGACAACAAAGTTCACCATGAAGGTTGTGTGTGTGTGTCAGCATAATATTGTCATGTGTGTAGGTTAGTGTGAACACATGAGAAGCTGAGCACAAACTAAAACATGGTGTCTGACTTCACAGTCTTCTGTCTATAGAGTGGAGTTTGTAGAAAACCAGGGAGCTCCTTCACTCCAGAGTCAGACGGTTCTGAGTGCGATCCAGTTGTGTCAGATGGGAGGGGTTGGATTGAAGAGCTGAGAGCAGAGAGGCACAGCTGATCTCTGACAACCTGCAGAGTCTGAATCAAAGAGAACATGTGAGCTGAAGTCAATAGTGTGCAGCTTCCAACAGGATGGAGGAGAACAGAAGAAGGAAGGCTTAGAGCTCCTGCTGAGGGAGCACTGGACGAGAGCTCACTTTGAAGAGTTCACAAACACCTCTCCTTTCCTCCTGTCACATAAATCAAGTGATGCAGCACATGCAGAGAGCTGCTGTCACTTGTGGCAGTGACATGAAGAAAAGTGAGCGAGACATTTTCTTCTAAATAACATCACTTCATCATTCTCCTTTCTGGCAGCAGTAAAGAGAAGCAGGTGAAGTGTGAGAAAATAAATCAACATCAAGTGTCTGAAAGTGTCCAAATAAGAGAAAAGACATGAATCATGTCCATGAAAGTAAAGAAGCTGTCTTCCTTGTTGTTGTCATCACTGCAGCATCTGAGAGCTGTGATGAAATGAAATGTAATCTGTCCTCTGGATGTTCCTGTCACTCTCTGGCTTTGTCCAAACAGCCGCTCCACTCCGTCCAGGACCAGGTCTGACGGAGCGCTGGATGTCCCACAGAGTCGTCCTCTGTCTTCACCTTCACAATCACTTCCTGCTTTCTAAACTTGGTGTGCTTCATGCTGTTCACTTGTTTCATGTTGATGAGGTTGAAGTGTTTGAAGAGAAACATTGAACAGATCCATGTTCCGCTGCTTCTGAACAATGACTCAATAAAAACAGGTTGGAGAAACACACTTTTTGTTTGGAGACAGCAGTGAGAACAGGACACTTTCCTCCTGTAGAGATCTCCGTTGGTTCAGACGTTTGACAAGTGGACAGAAAGTTACTAAATGCTTCCACTTTGCCCCACTCCCCTCTGGCAGGAGGTTGTGTAGCATCAGAGCCAGAACAAGCAGCTAAAGAACAGCTTCTTCCAGCTGCCGTCACACTCAGGAACTCTGCCACAGCCCACAACTGAATGGAACCTCGTGCACAGCTGTGACGTGCACTATCTACACTTAGACTGCACTGACATGTTCCTCTGCTTCATCCCTTTATGACATCATACCTGCACTGATGGACTGCTGCTTCAAGTTCGTGTGCACATGTGTCTGTAAGGGGGGAGGGGTTACTTTTTATTGATTCTTCTGACTTTTTAATTCATGACCTAGTTTTTATTTTCTTATTTACTTCTTAAATGCTGACATAAGAGGAGCTCAGGAACTGTTTGGTTCCTCCTCATGCATGTCATGTTGTGGAATGATGAGAATCAAACTCTTGAACTCTTGAGACTTGCAACAAAGGACTGGGGCCAGAGCAGCTGCACATGTTCAGGTTGTGCA
>NW_023627438.1:0-2546 GCF_014905685.2 Nematolebias whitei | reverse complement strand
ATATATATATATATATATAAATCACAACTTTATAATGAATTTGTGTGTAATAGATTTAAAAAGGAGAGGGTTTGGTGTTCTCCGGGTAATTAACTGGTTTAGAGCGGCAAGATATGCAGTATTCCTGTTAAAGTACATGGAGACATATATCCAGCTTGGGGTGATTTGTATGTTGTGTTTCTGAAATAACAATACAAAAAACTATTAATTAACTTATTACTATAGGCAGGACCAACATATTGTGATAACTAAGGTGGCAAAGGACTAATAAAGCAATATAAAAGTATATTATACATATTATATAAAGTAAACAAACATCTCACATGAGGCACTCGAAGAACATGACTTGGCTTATTAGCTTTAACAGCACACTACATGCAACTTAATTTCTGCATGACTAAATGACATAACATCATTAGGCTCACCTTCTGTCATCTACACAGCAGTAAACCTGGAAACCAACAACAGATTCTCAACAACAACAAAAAAAAAAACCTCCATCCATGTTGGGACAGAAAAAGACTTTATTGCACGCTGCACTTTACACAGAAAGGTGCATCAGAACAGCCGCAGTGCATTTAATTACGAAGGAATCATGAGATTCAGAAAGAAAACAAGCTACAGTCAAACAGAACTTGGCTCAGCAAGCAAACTAACCACATATAAACAACGTGGGCTTTCTAACAAGAATCATATCGAAATCAATACAAAAAAAGGCGGTAGTTTAATTTAAATCAGTCCTGATTCAAAAGGTCATTTTTTTTACTTCCGGTTAAGGTAGCTAGGCGAGTTTGCTCGCTGTGGCGACCCCGAAGAAGGGAGCAGCCAAAAGCTGTTTGTTCTTCGTTTTCAGTTTTAACATTTCCGATTAATGAAGCTAGTAAATGATAAATAGTGTCATGCAAAAGTACTGAGCGTGCCTGCCAACTGTCCCAATTTGGTTGTTGTCAGAATAAAAGATAATTATTTTGTTGTTGAAGTTGTGCATGTTTATTCATTGATTCAGCCATCTACCATAATTTTTTACGAATTGAAAAATCTCTTCTTATTATAATGAATACTGCTTGGGAGATTGACTGTGTGTGTACATCTGTAGTGGTGGGGGTATTTTAAATGTGTAACAGTTCCAGGAAAAGTAAGTAATCTATTCTTAAGGTGCTGTTGCCATTATTATTGGACACATGGTGGGCTCATGATTTGTTCAGATTTATATTTATTCTTGTTCTGTTAAATACCTAGTAGATTTCTCAGGGTTGCTTATTTTTCCCTATAAAGGTAAAATGTGCAAAATAGGTTTTTGTGATAAAAGTACAGTTTACAGCAATCAAAACAAAAATGAGTTTCAGTGACAAAAAAATAAAATAAGGGTAATGCAGTTTTCAAGTTTGATCTCAAATAAAGTTTAGCGTAAAGGCCAGTTAGTGTTCATTGTTCCACTTTTCAAAAAATATATAAAATACTGATTTGATGTTTTATTTTATCCTAGGAATTTAGTAAAAAAAAAAGGGTTTCAAATAGCTGGGAAATGCAGAGTTTTGATAAGATTTTATTCAAAATTTAAGAGGCGTGCATGCGTCCAGATCCACAGATGACTTCATATTACTGACACTTGTGAATATTGCTGTCAGCAAATGTTGACAGGTATGGTAGAGGTTTGCTCATGTGGCTAATGTTTTGAGAAAGACCTGTTTTATAAGGTAATTTTTTTTTTTTAAGAATTACAGGACTTTATTTGGCTAACCATTAGCCTAGCTTGGACAAATAGCCTACTTCTGCCATTTCCCCCACACACTGTGCTCTAGAAGAAATTGTGAATGTGCTAACTTGCATGTCAAAAAATTATTATTGATTATTTCTAGCACGACAGCAGTTTCAGTTTTCAAACGTTTATCAAAATTAATTTCTACTAAAATAAAAGAAGCGTCCTTGAAGAAAAAAAAGGTCAAACATGGAGACGTCATTTTACCTGCAGTCAAACAAGCTTGTTTCTCTGTATTTGTTAAAATGTACTTTTTAAGGGTGTTTTTTTTTTTTTTTTACCAGCTAGGAAAGTTTTTTCATTTATTTAAAATGTCTAATTGTGACACTTAAAAGATGTGTCACTAATTTAAATGTGCACTTTTTTTTAACTTAAATGTTGACTCAGAGGAATGTAGATTGTTTTTGCTCCTTTTAATTATATATATTCATTCAACCTTTATTTAGACAGGTAATATCTGGCTTGTACCTATAAAACCTGCTGAAAAGTTGCTTCAGTGACATGGCAGAATTAGCCTCAAGCCACAACAATATTAGAAACTACGTTGTAGATTCTTACTCTGAGAATATTAACTGTTTTTCTTTAGGGCCTTGTTTTTCCATTTCACTTTTTATTCATTATTTTCTGTGTAATATGAGTACCTTGAAGCTTTCTCAAATGGTTGACTGTGCTATACTGCTCAATATTCTTTACATTATTTATGATGAGTTGTATGAACGGCATTATTCTTGGTGAGATGACTAACGGGGATTTGACTGTCTCACTGTGAAGGAAGCCTTAGTTTAGT
>NW_023627437.1:1441-2546 GCF_014905685.2 Nematolebias whitei | reverse complement strand
ATTCCATTGTGTTGATTATAATTCCATATCGTCTCGATAATTCCATTGTAGCAATGCTTTAACCCCTTGGAAACAGAGTCTGTAATCCATTGGAAAAAGTCATATAATCCACAACGGTAAATCCACAACGATTGGAAGTGTTGATTAATCAGCATACAGAGGGGTACCCTTGGATTGAACTTGAAGATGCGGCCACTGGATGAAGAGTGGAGACCAACGTCAGGATTGCAGGTCGCCTCCAGCGAAGGTTGTCTCCAGCGACGTCCAGCCTGTGCCGTTCTGGTTCAATGTGTCATGCAATTATGTGGTTTAAGGTGGGCTTATGAAGGGGATTTTACATAAGGCCTTAAACTATATGCACCTGGTGTGTAAGCTATTATAGTTGGGAATAGCTACAACTACCAGTTAAGGGGTGGAAAATGCTGAAAAGGGTAACTACAGGGGTTTATGCCTATAGAAAAGATTTCCAAACTATTTTTCCATTTCTAACTTGGTTTAAGTTAGCTTTACATGGTAAAATATAGTTTGTTGCAATTGTCTGTTGTCTTTTAGACGAACGACTTGAGATTGGGTGTTTGGTTTTCCCATAAATGTTTTGGACGTCTATGGCGAGACTTATCAAAAAGAATTAGCTATCCCCCCGAATAGAATTGTTCGAGTAGGTCCGGCTTAAGCGTTGTGAGATCAATGTAGATTATGGTACTTAAAGTAGCAATAATATACATTGACTCCGCAAAGATTGCAATTTAATGAATGAACTGCATGTTGGCATGGTTAAAGGCCTCTTAGTCTCTAACTTAACTACACAACAAAATTCATTCTTGCCTGGGGTGTTCGAAAACAATACCAAAAACCAATTAAACGATGTCTCAACATCGACAAGAACAGTAACTAAGCAACCAGTTAAACAACGTTTCAACATCGACAAAAGCAGTGATTAAGCAACTAGGAAACAACGTTTCGGTGCGCCACTCACTCTGAATGTCAGATTTGATCATGTTATCGCGTCTGGTAGCATTATCCTAACTGGCGTCACCCCCCTTCGGTCATGGGAGACTGCGAACACGGGTGAGGACGTCGCTCCATGAGCTAGAGTTAGGTTGTC
>NW_023627437.1:0-1341 GCF_014905685.2 Nematolebias whitei | reverse complement strand
GGTAGCATTATCCTAACTGGCGTCACCCCCCTTCGGTCATGGGAGACTGCGAACACGGGTGAGGACGTCGCTCCATGAGCTAAAGTTAGGCTGTCCTTGAGTAGTTTTAACTGTTTGCGCAGCTGAAAGAGGACTTTTAGGTCTGGATTGGAATCCAGTTTGACTTTCGATGGAGTGTATTTGTCTGGGTCAGTCAGATACAGTATCATCGAGTTAATTGCAGGATCCAACTTCTGAAGTTGGATGATGTCTGGGTCAGTCAGCATCGGGCGCACAGAAACTGTGTTATCAGCAGGTTTAGCTGCAGCTTGTGCGCGTGTGACTGCCATTACCTCAGTTGTAGCTTGTGACGACTGAGTGTTGAGTAGCCAGGAGGGGTCACAGGACCACGTGGGTCCGTCAACGGCTCCTTCTTTGGCTAGGGAGTCTGCAAGGTCATTGTAGTGCTTGTCATCGCCTGGGACTCTGGAGTGTCCTGGAACTTTCTTCCAGAATATCTGTAGATCATGTGATGTCACTAAGTGATCACATGTCATGAAAAGCTCTTTGTGTTTTACCACCTTTTTGTTACTTGTGAGAAAACCGTTCTGTTTCCACAGAGCGAGATGACACAAGAAACTGAGTCGAGCATAGTTAGAGTCAGTGCAGATGACTAGCGTTTGGATGGAGCGTTCTACTGCCATCTGTAGGCCTATTAGGATTGCAGCTATCTCAGCGTACTGAGAAGACTGAGAGCCCAATTTATAGCCAAATGTGACCTGTTCTTGGTCCTGGAGGAGTACTCCTCCAACACCTGCTTTGCAGATTGTCTCGTGGTGGAATGAGCATCCATCCACGTACATTGTTGCCATATCTTTGCAGATATTGCTATCAAAGAAGTGGTGATTTGGGTCCTCAGCAGCTGAGGGTTTGCTCACAACCGGCTGTTGGGTGGCTGGTACATCCTGTGTACATTCTTGGCAGATTGCCAAATCAGTGCCCAAGTGCGACTTCTTATTTTGACCGTAGCGGATGTCTAGGTTAAAACTTTGAAGTGCCATTAGCCATGTTGCAACGCGTGAGTTTGTCACCACACCATCTCTGATGCGTTGGCTGTTCAGAAATGTTACTGGCTGGTGTTGTGTCTCAACAATTATCTTCTGTCCACCAATATAGCAGGAGAAATGTTTCACTGCCCACACAGTGGTCAATAGAGCCTTCTCACAGTCTGAATACCGTAATTCAGGGCCTGCCATTGTTTTGCTGGCATAGGCCACAACACGCCTGTCTTTGTCGTGTATTTGGTACAGACCTGCACTCATGCAGTAAGTTGAGAAGCTCACTTCCAAGTAGAACTCTTTG
>NW_023627436.1:0-2547 GCF_014905685.2 Nematolebias whitei | reverse complement strand
CTTTTTTGGGGTGGGGGGGCGCTCTTGGTCGCTGTAGTGCTCTATCTGTGACTGTTTGGGCACTCCTGGCTGATTGTCCCAGTTGGGGTTTGGTGGCCTCTCTAGTTGGGGGGCTGGGTGTTGGGCTGGGAATCGGGTTGGGGTGTCTGGACGGTTTCGGGATGGGTCTGGGTTGCTGGCCCTGGTTCTGGTTGGTCCTCGGGGGCTATGTGCCTGTCCGTGGCCTTGATCCCTGGTGGTGCGGCTGCCACCTCCTCCTGGGTATCTCTGTTAGAGCCTCTGTCCCCTGGTGGATCTCGGAGAGTGGGGGTGCCTATTGGGGTCAGTGGGGGAGCTGGTCCCCTGGGGGGGCATTGCCACCTCAGTTCACCTCCCCATCCCGACGTCCTCCTCCGCCCACTCCACCACACCACCACTCAAACAGGGTTTTGGGGTTCAGGTGCACTACTGAGCTACAGGGAGAATCATCCATCTCCGTGGCTGGTGGGGTCCTGGGCCATAATTTTAATATACAACCTAGACACTCAATTATAACACTCTCACGACACATGCATATATAGGATCTGGAGTGGGCACATGATCGCACTTAGGTGGTGGGATGTACTACCATTTCCACCTCCCCGGACCTGTGCCCACTCTCATATGTAGCATGTAGACATTTAGGGTTCGGGGCGGAGATGAGGGGTGAACGGGTCAATTTTCTTTAATCCCGCTTCTTCTTCAAATCTTATTATAACATTCATTGATGGTTTTTTTGACACATCTGCTCTTTCTTCATTACCTTCACTATCAGTTCCTTCTGTACTTTCCTCATTTCTCTTTCTCCTTTTCCTTTCACTAGCTTGCTGTTTCTTTCCACCCTTCCCCACTTTTTCCCACTCTTTCTCTTCATTTTGATCATCCATCTCTTCCTCTTCACTGCCATCCATGCTATTCCAATTGCTTCTTTCTACTTCTACCGACATCATGTTCTGACATCAGCCAAACAAAAGTTCAGTTCAACAACCGTTTCCTGCTTTTCACTGCAGCAGTCATCTATGACTACTTGACAGCTCCAAGTCAGAGGCAGGTTCAAGATTTAGCAATCTTCCACCTTTAAAAATGATTCCTCCAAATCCCTCGATTTTGTGTTTTTTGAATTTTTCAAACCTGCCGCCTTATTGTCTCCGGTCACACCCTCCTCTCTCCTCACTCCTCATCCAGCTAGCCAGCAAATCTTTTCCTCAAATGAGACACTCTACTTCTCTGTGCTTCCTCCCTCCCTTCTCTCCACCTTCCACCCTTTCAGGTCTTTAATTGTTTTAAGACTGATGATTATGGCATACAGCTCATGAAAACCCAAAATGCCTGTTTAAAAAAATTAGCATATCATGAAAAGGTTCTCTAAGCAAGCTATTAACCTAACCATATGAATCAACGACGTAACTCTAAACACCTGCAAAAGATTCCTGAGGCTTTTAAAAACTCCCAGCCTTGTTCATTACTCAAAACCGCAATCATGGGTAAGACTGCCGACCTAACTGCTGTCCAGAAGACCATCATTGACACCCTCAAGCAAGAGGGTAAGATACAGAAAGAAATTGCTGAACGAATAGGCTGTTCCCAGAGTGCTGTATCAAGGCACCTCAGTGGGAAGTCTGTGGGAAGGGAAAAGTGTGGCAGAAAACGCTGCAAAACGAGAAGAGGTGACCGGACCCTGAGGAGGATTGTGGAGAAGGGCCGATTCCAGACCTTGGGGGACCTGCGGAAGCAATGGAATGAGTCTGGAGTAGAAACATCCAGAGCCACCGTGCACAGGCGTGTGCAGGAAATAAGCTACAGGTGCCGCATTCCCCAGGTCAAGCCACTTTTGAACAAGAGACTGCGTCAGAAGCATCTCGCCTGGGACTGCTGCTGAGTGGTCCAAAGTTATGTTCTCTGAATACAGTAAATTTTGCATTTCCTTTGGAAATCAAGGTCCCAGAGTCTGGAGGAAGAGAGGAGACACAGAATTCACATTGCTTTCCATAATTTCCATTCCAGTGTCAAGTTTCCACAGTCACTGGGGTGTCATGTCATCTGCTGGTGTTGGTCCACTGTGTTTTATTAAGCGCAGGGTCAATGCAGCTAGCTATCAAGAGATTTTGGAGCACTTCATGCTTCCATCTGCTGAAAAGCTTTATGGAGATGAAGATTTCATTTTTCAGCACGACCTGGCTCCTGCTCACAGTGCCAAAACCACTGGTAAATGGTTTACTGACCATGGTATTATGGTATGAGCTTAAGGCTGCTATCAAAGCATCCTGGGCCTCCATAACACCTCAGCAGTGCCACAGGCTGATTGCCTCCATGCCACGCCGCATTGAAGCAGTCATTCATGCAAAAGGATTCCCGTCCAAGTATTGAGTGCATAACTGAACATGATTATTTGAAGGTTGGCGTTTTTTTGTATTAAAAACACTTGTCTTTCATTGGTGGGATGAAATATGCTAATTTTTTGGGACAGGCATTTTGGGTTTTCATGAGCTGTATGCCATAATCATCAGTATTAAAACAATTAAAGACCTG
>NW_023627435.1:0-2547 GCF_014905685.2 Nematolebias whitei | reverse complement strand
TATTTTTAACCCTCCTTATATAAAAACAAGTACCCAGATTACATAATATTAGTATTATAATACATGAAATCAAAACAATCAAAGGAGGTACTATATATTTTTGCACCGTGGACGACATTCCTGTAAATATGTCCCACCAGTGATGAGCCGACGCTTGCTCTTATCAATTTAGCCACATGTAATACCTTTCCCTGTGCAATGAAGGTGGACATCATTAAATCAGACACGTTAGACTTATGAGATTCAATCAAATGTTTTAGCTCCGTAGACTCATTCAATGCGCATTTGAAACGGTCCAGGGAGACTCGCCAGGGCACGTGCAAAGTTTGCCATTGTACCTCTGTTAGGCGAGTAGTCGAACTACAATTAGTCAATTGATAAGTCTGGTTGTTCCAATCCCACAAATGTACACCATACACACACCCAGAAAAAGGAACCTTAGGTAATTGAGGATGACTCTTTATAGTTGCTAAGCACAAAGTGTGTGGGCCGATTTGCCATAGCATATCCCTAGCTGGTTCATGAGTCCAATCACACAACACCCCGTCTCTAGTTAAACATGGGTTAACATGACCTGTTTGTAACATACATAACCTTCCTTTATTAGCAGTCTCGCATAAGCTTAAGTCATAGGTGAGATTGGTCTGTGGCTCGAACCATTCACCTTGCATTTTTAGAACCAACCAATGTGTACTCGAGATATTCCACAGTTGCCTCCACTCGTGATAATTGGATGTAGTCACCACCCTTTGGAAACGCTCCTTCTGCAGCTGTGCATGGAAAGATTGCAAGGTACACACAGTCCAGTTCAAAGCCGCAGTTATGTTAGAGAGCACTTCTTCTGTACTGCTCCACATTTTCATTTGCCAGTCAATTTCTTTCATAAATATTTCTGCAGTTTCTACTTGAGTCATCACCACTGAGGGTATCCAGACACCAATCTGATGAACTGCTAGCAAAGCATGCTGTCCTGTGTTTGACAGCATGGTCCTGGTGACCTCGTTGTCAATGGTGTTGGATATTCCTAATACAGTTCCTGTTCCTCCCAATATAGTATCATACCATGCTCTTCTCTGTCTTGAGCATGATGGGATTGATGGAAAACATACTTGCCAATGAACATCAGTTGTCAGCACAGATTTTGCCATTGCTTGGCATGACTCTATGACGGGAGCCAGCTGTGTCTCTTCTGGTTCTGAGTTGTTAGGCAAAGTCCATATCATAAAAAAAACAGTCTTTTTCCTTTCAATCACTGTAGAATTTCCTATCTGCAACTGCATAACATTAGCAGTAAGATTGAATTGTGTCCCATTTTCCCCTCCTGTTTTGAAACATCTCAGGCATGCATATTTGGGACAGTCGGATGTGATATTTCCAGTTGGTTTAAACTGCCTTTTGTTCCGTTCTTGGTCCACCATCCAATGGTGTAGCCTCGGCCTCCGTCAGGCTATGTCCTGGTGCTGTTGATGAGACGTTGACTATGGCACATGTTGCCCAAACAGCTTGCACTCCCATCTGACGGGCGCCTGCCACCAACTCTTCCCATGTTAGCTCCTGAGCGATCCCGCTTATCCAGTCAACAAAGACCAGGGAAACATCAAGCTGTGAAGACAAGAGGTACTGCTTACAGACAGAGGAAGAATCGTTAGTTTTCTCTTATATAACATTTCTTTATAGGTACATTCACCCATTTTTCCTCCCCTGAATACAACACTGAGACTGTTGCATCTGCTCCTCGTGCTATTATTTCTGCTGCACGAGGAGGACCATTTTCCTGTCTTACCCAAACTTTAGCTCCTGGTTTGTCTGTCGAGCCAAAGCCCCCTGTCCCTCTAACAGTTACAGTGGTGGGTACAGGAATCTCCATTACTGCTGACATGTCACATGGTTTAATAAGTAGCTGTGCCACCTGTTCATACAAAACAGACACACCCTTTTCCCCTGGTTTAGCTCTCTCTGACACATAGTATATTGAACTCCTGCAGGGGGCAGTTCCCTAGACCAAAAGCCTAGTTTTTTTCTCACTCTTCCCTGTTTTTGCCACAAACTCCAGTTAGCATAGTCATTAATAGCAGACACCTGTAGTTCCACTACTCCTGACTGTAGCTTTCCTAAAGACACAGCCTGTTGAATGGCTTCTTTAGCCAGGTCAAAAGCTATTTGTTGTTTTTCTCCCCAAGCAAAATTCTCCTTCTTCCTTGTTACCTGATACAGTGGTTGTAAAACCTGTCCCAAATGAGGAATGTGGTTCCTCCAGTATCCAACATTCTTCCAAGCTACATGTTTTTAGCACCCCTGCATCAACATACTCTTTAATTGTGGCAGTAACCTCATCATGTCCACCAGGAATATGATATTGCTTCATGCTCACCATCTGTGTTGCTATTGGAATGGGGAAAGGAGGCATTTTCACTTTGCCCACCAATACAGCTTTGACCTGAAGGGGTCGCTCTATTCCAAACTCAAAACGCCCCTGTTGTAAATGTAAAGTCATTCCAGCTGTCTGCTTTCCGATAGGCAAAGGTAACCACTGGAAGTAGCGATAAG
>NW_023627434.1:0-2547 GCF_014905685.2 Nematolebias whitei | reverse complement strand
TGTATGTTTGGCTGTGGGCAAGAGAGGAGGATGCTGAGCTTGTTCCTGAACTGAACCTATTAAAGAATGTGTTCAGTTTATTGGCTCTGTCCAAGCTTCCATCCTTCTGATCCTCCTTCTGCTTGAAGCCTGTGATCCGTTTCATCCCTGACCACACCTCTTTGATATTGTTCTGTTGGAGCTTGCTCTCCAGCTTCTTCTTGTACACCTCCTTGCTGTTTCTTATCTTGACTTTTAGTTGCTTCTGTGTGCTCCTCAATAATTCCCTGTCTCCCTCCCTGAAGGCTCTTTTTTTCTGGTTTAGCAGTTCCTTCAAGTCAGTGGTAATCCAGGGTTTGTTATTGGGGAAGCATCTCACTGTTCTGGTGGGGATGGTGTTGTTTACACAGAAGTTTATATAGTCGGTCACACACTCAGTCATGGCATTGATGTCCTCTCCATGTGGCTGGCACAGTGCATCCCAGTCTGTAGCCTCAAAACAACCCCGCAGGGCTTCTTCAGCTTCTGTTAACCATTTTCTCACTGTTCTCTTTATTGCAGGTTGCCTCTGAACAAGGGGTTTATATTTTGAGCAAAGAAACACAAGATTGTGTTTTGATTTGCCAAGAGACGGTCTTACTTTAGCGATGTATGAATCTTTGACGTTTGCATAAAACAAGTCCAGCGTTTTGTTTTCTCTGGTAGAGCAGCTGACAAACTGTTGGAATGTCAGAAGTGTAGCAGAGAGAGAGGCATGATTAAAATCCCCAGATATTGCAACAAATGCACTAGGGTGTTGTGTCTGTAGCTTAGCAACCTCGGAGCTGATGACATCACACGCAGTCTCGGCAACAGCATTGGGTTGAATGTAAACAGTTGCCAAAATAACACTGGTGAACTCTCTTGGCAAATAATATGGATGACAACTTAGGGCTAACAGTTCAATATCTGGACTGCAGAGACGACACTTAACAGTAACATGTTCAGGATTACACCATCTGTTGTTCACAAGCACTGCCAACCCACCTCCTTTCCTTTTGCCACTCCTCTTTAAATGTCTATCTGCTCGTATGGTCAGAAAGCCTGGCAAGGAAACGCTGGAGTCAGGGATATGATCCTGCAGCCATGTCTCAGTGAAACACATACCACTGCATTCCCGATACTCTGGATGGGTCCTTGTTAGGGCTTGAAGTTCATCCAACTTGTTTCCCAGTGATCTCACATTGCCCATCATGATTGATGGAAGAGATGGTTTAAACTTCATTCTTCTCTCTTTCTCCCTCTTCTTTGCTCCTCCTCTGCATCTGCAGATAAGATGTTTCTAATTTTAGGGATATTACACAGGTGGAAGAAGGCAATTCTAGTAATGTTTTTAATGTGAGGGATAAAAGACATGTCCTGATCAAAAACAACACCAAGATTTTTAACATTAGAGCTGGAGGACAGATTAATGCCATCTAAGGAGGGAGGAAGACTGAAAAATTAATTCCTAAGGTGCTCAGGTCCCAAAACCAAAACAACAGTCTTGTCTGTGTTCAGAGAAAATTAAGGGTCATCCAGGTTTTTATGTCTTTAAGACATGCTTGTAGTCTAAGTAGCTGATTTGATTCATTGGGTTTAATGGACACATATAATTGTGTGTAGGGCTTTAACAGACTACTCGAGTAATAGACACATCGATTCCTAGGACATCTCTTGAGTTTTTGAATTTCACGTCGAGTATTCGTGGTGACGTAATTACGTCGTTGTTACGTCATTGCTTCATGTGATCCGCACCTGGCACGGGTTACAAAATAGATTCTTCCAAGCAGACGGATGGAGAGTGGCAAGCCCAGTCTTGGCACACAGGTAGAAATGCATCAGAAGTATGGAAATATTTCACTAAATATTAATCTTCCGGTTCAACTACTGTAAGGAAACAGAAAATTAATCAATTTCCTGACTGTTTGGAGCTCCTTGCAAACCGGTGTTACACCATATTCCATATTATGTGACCACCGTATATTGTGACCGTAGGGGGCGGTGTTACATACACTGTTGCAGGTCATAGAATATGGTGTAACACCGGGTCCAGTGACCGAACCAGAACCAGCTTCCTCTGACCTTGTTTCACAAACAAAAAGCAAAAAATATTAATCTCTAAACATAAACCTATAAACATATTAATTTCTAAAACTAAACCTAATGCGCACCACTGCGGGCGTCGGTGCGGGGTCATAGTCCGCCCCACTGTTTTAAGTGTTGTTTTCTACATGCCGCATGTTTCTTTCACTTTTGCAGCTTAATAATAATAACTAGTAGTTTTGGTTTTCCTGTGACTTATTTGCAGTATGATAAATGGTAGGAGCAAAATATGCACTCCATTTTGTTGGTCTTTTTTTTGTGTGTAAATAATAAATTACATTTTTTTGCGGTTTTATTTATTTTTGCATCTTTAGAGCCTATGACGTCATCAACTACTCGAGTTCTACTCGAGTTTTATTATGTTAATGTCGACTTTAAAAATTATGTGTTCGTTCAACCCCTAATTGTGTGTCATCAGCATAACAATGAAAATTTATCCCATGC
>NW_023627433.1:0-2548 GCF_014905685.2 Nematolebias whitei | reverse complement strand
AAGTTTTCCACATGGAGCTTAAAAGAGAGATGTGAGTCGACCAAGATGCCCAAATATTTATGGGAATCAACAAAATCAATCGGGACACCATTTGAGGATAAAATCAGAGGAAGAGCTGCTGGGACCAACTTCCTATTTGAAAAAAGCATCCCTTTGGTTTTGTCGGCATTTAGGACAAGTTTGAGGCGGAACAAATCTGTCTGGATATACAAACCGGATTCCAAAAAAGTTGGGACACTAAACAAATTGTGAATAAAAACTGAATGCAATGATGTGGACATGGTAAATTTCCATAATTTATTCATAATATAACATAGATGACAGATCAAAAGTTTAATCTGAGTAAATGTAACATTTTAAAGGAAAAATATGTTGATTCAAAATTTCACAGTGTCAACAAATCCCAAAAAAGTTGGGACAAGTAGCAATAAGTGGCTGGAAAAAGGAAATTGAGCAAATAACGAACAGCTGGAAGACCAATGAACACTAATTAGGTCAATTGACAACAAGATTGGGTATAAAAAGAGCTTCTCAGAGTGTCAGTGTCTCTCAGAAGCCAAGATGGTAAGAGGATCACCAATCCCACCATTGTTGCGCAGAAAGATAGTGCAACAATACCAGAATGGTGTTACCCAGCATAAAATAGCAAAGACTTTTAAGTTATCATCATCAACCGTGCATAACATCATCAAAAGTTTCAGAGAATCTGGAACAATCGCTGTGCGTAAGGGTCAAGGCCGTAAAACTCTACTGGATGCTCATCATCTCCAGGCCCTTAAACGTCACTGCACCTCAAACAAGAATGCCACTGTCAAGGAAATAACAGAATGGGCTCAGGAATACTTCCAGAAAGCATTGGCAGTGAACACAATCCACTATGCCATCTGCCGTTGCCAGCTGAAACTCTATAGTGCAAAGAGGAAGCCATTTCTAAGCAAGCTCCACAAGCTCAGATGTTTGCACTAGGGCAGGGGTCATTTAAAATGGAGTGTGGCAAAATAGAAGACTGTTCTGTAGTCAGATGAGTCATGATTTGAAGTTCTTTATGGAACACTGGGATGCCATGTCATCCGGACCAGAGAGGACAAGGATAGCCCAAGTTGTTATCAACGCTCCGTTCAGAAGCCTGCATCACTGATGGTATGGGGTTGCATGAGCGCTTGTGGCATGGGCAGCTTGCATGTCTGGAAAGGCACCATTAATGCAGAGAACTATGTTCAGATTCTAGAACAACATATGCTCCCATCTAGACATCATCTCTTTCAGGGAAGACCCTGCATTTTTCAACAAAATAATGCCAGACCACATTCTGCAGCAATCACAACACCATGGCTACGTAGGAGAAGGATCCAGGTACTGAAATGGTCAGCCTGCAGGCCAGATCTTTCACCTATAGAGAACATTTGGCGCATCATAAAGAGGAAGGTGCGACAAAGAAGGCCCAAGATGATTGAACAGTTAGAGGACTGTATTAGACATGAATGGGAGAGCATTCCCATTTCTAAACTTGAGAAACTAGTCTCCTCTGTCCCCAGATGTCTGTTAAGTGTTGTAAGAAGAAGGGGGGATGCCAAACAGTGGTAAAAATGGACTTGTCCCAACTATTTTGGGATTTGTTGACGCCATGAAAGTTGGAAACAACAGTACTATTTTGTATAGGCTTCACCCTTTAAGGCTGTTGCTGATGGGTTTATCCCGATATGCGAAGCATTGCACTGAACGCCGGCGGCGCCGGGGCAAACGCAGCGGACGACTGTTAAAGATTAAAGCTTTCTTGGCACGATTTCCTGTGGTCTCCCAGAGGAGAAATGGAGTGGTACCTGGTCTCTTTCTGAGCCCGCGGTCGCTGGACCCTGCTGACAGCTGGCTGGTGTGTGCTATCAGTTCGGATGACGTCGTCCACCCCCGCGGCCCCTGCTCTTCCCGTCCTCGCCGGCGTGGTGTAAATCCCCGCCATCTACAAGCCCTGCGTCGGGCTCCACAGACAGCTGCAGCTTCGGATGCACCGGCCCCTGCCAGGTTTGGCCTTGTTAATGCAAGATCACTGTCAAATAAAACTTTCATCTTGAGGGATTTCTTCATGTCCCGTGATCTGGATTTTCTCTGCGTAACGGAGACTTGGCTGAGAACCGGCGAGCCCACCGCTCTTATTGAACTGTCACCACCTGAATGCTGCTATTTTAATTCCCCGCGCCTGTCGGGTCAGAAAGGAGGAGGAATAGGAGTTGTTTTTAAAAATGATTTTAAATGCCGGCAGATCAGCCTGCAGTC
Source organism: Nematolebias whitei (assembly GCF_014905685.2). Lineage (NCBI taxonomy): Eukaryota > Metazoa > Chordata > Actinopteri > Cyprinodontiformes > Rivulidae > Nematolebias > Nematolebias whitei. Next base: position 277 of record NW_023627433.1, on the reverse strand, counting down.
TTCTTTTACAGGTTTTGAACACTGCTCATTTGAAATTGGCCGCGCTCATGTTGTCTTGTGTGTCGTCATCTATCGGTCACCCAAGCACAATAAGGATTTTATAAATGACTTTTCAGAATTTCTGGCTGACATCCTGCCCAAATATGATTATTTTCTCATTCTTGGAGATTTTAATATTCGTGTCTGCTGCCCAGAAGAGCCGATCTCCAGGAGCTTTTTAAATGTTATTGACTCTTTTAACTTTGTACAGTCTGTGTCTGGTCCTACTCATGAACTC
>NW_023627432.1:0-2548 GCF_014905685.2 Nematolebias whitei | reverse complement strand
AAGTTTTCCACATGGAGCTTAAAAGAGAGATGTGAGTCGACCAAGATACCCAAATATTTATGGGAATCAACAAAATCAATCGGGACACCATTTGAGGATAAAATCAGAGGAAGAGCTGCTGGGACCAACTTCCTATTTGAAAAAAGCATCCCTTTGGTTTTGTCGGCATTTAGGACAAGTTTGAGGCGGAACAAATCTGTCTGGATATACAAACCGGATTCCAAAAAAGTTGGGACACTAAACAAATTGTGAATAAAAACTGAATGCAATGATGTGGACATGGTAAATTTCCATAATTTATTCATAATATAACATAGATGACAGATCAAAAGTTTAATCTGAGTAAATGTAACATTTTAAAGGAAAAATATGTTGATTCAAAATTTCACAGTGTCAACAAATCCCAAAAAAGTTGGGACAAGTAGCAATAAGTGGCTGGAAAAAGGAAATTGAGCAAATAACGAACAGCTGGAAGACCAATGAACACTAATTAGGTCAATTGACAACAAGATTGGGTATAAAAAGAGCTTCTCAGAGTGTCAGTGTCTCTCAGAAGCCAAGATGGTAAGAGGATCACCAATCCCACCATTGTTGCGCAGAAAGATAGTGCAACAATACCAGAATGGTGTTACCCAGCATAAAATAGCAAAGACTTTTAAGTTATCATCATCAACCGTGCATAACATCATCAAAAGTTTCAGAGAATCTGGAACAATCGCTGTGCGTAAGGGTCAAGGCCGTAAAACTCTACTGGATGCTCATCATCTCCAGGCCCTTAAACGTCACTGCACCTCAAACAAGAATGCCACTGTCAAGGAAATAACAGAATGGGCTCAGGAATACTTCCAGAAAGCATTGGCAGTGAACACAATCCACTATGCCATCTGCCGTTGCCAGCTGAAACTCTATAGTGCAAAGAGGAAGCCATTTCTAAGCAAGCTCCACAAGCTCAGATGTTTGCACTAGGGCAGGGGTCATTTAAAATGGAGTGTGGCAAAATAGAAGACTGTTCTGTAGTCAGATGAGTCATGATTTGAAGTTCTTTATGGAACACTGGGATGCCATGTCATCCGGACCAGAGAGGACAAGGATAGCCCAAGTTGTTATCAACGCTCCGTTCAGAAGCCTGCATCACTGATGGTATGGGGTTGCATGAGCGCTTGTGGCATGGGCAGCTTGCATGTCTGGAAAGGCACCATTAATGCAGAGAACTATGTTCAGATTCTAGAACAACATATGCTCCCATCTAGACATCATCTCTTTCAGGGAAGACCCTGCATTTTTCAACAAAATAATGCCAGACCACATTCTGCAGCAATCACAACACCATGGCTACGTAGGAGAAGGATCCAGGTACTGAAATGGTCAGCCTGCAGGCCAGATCTTTCACCTATAGAGAACATTTGGCGCATCATAAAGAGGAAGGTGCGACAAAGAAGGCCCAAGATGATTGAACAGTTAGAGGACTGTATTAGACATGAATGGGAGAGCATTCCCATTTCTAAACTTGAGAAACTAGTCTCCTCTGTCCCCAGATGTCTGTTAAGTGTTGTAAGAAGAAGGGGGGATGCCAAACAGTGGTAAAAATGGACTTGTCCCAACTATTTTGGGATTTGTTGATGCCATGAAAGTTGGAAACAACAGTACTATTTTGTATAGGCTTCACCCTTTAAGGCTGTTGCTGATGGGTTTATCCCGATATGCGAAGCATTGCACTGAACGCCGGCGGCGCCGGGGCAAACGCAGCGGACGACTGTTAAAGATTAAAGCTTTCTTGGCACGATTTCCTGTGGTCTCCCAGAGGAGAAATGGAGTGGTACCTGGTCTCTTTCTGAGCCCGCGGTCGCTGGACCCTGCTGACAGCTGGCTGGTGTGTGCTATCAGTTCGGATGACGTGGTCCACCCCCGCGGCCCCTGCTCTCCCCGTCCTCGCCGGCGTGGTGTAAATCCCCGCCATCTACAAGCCCTGCGTCGGGCTCCACAGACAGCTGCAGCTTCGGATGCACCGGCCCCTGCCAGGTTTGGCCTTGTTAATGCAAGATCACTGTCAAATAAAACTTTCATCTTGAGGGATTTCTTCATGTCCCGTGATCTGGATTTTCTCTGCGTAACGGAGACTTGGCTGAGAACCGGCGAGCCCACCGCTCTTATTGAACTGTCACCACCTGAATGCTGCTATTTTAATTCCCCGCGCCTGTCGGGTCAGAAAGGAGGAGGAATAGGAGTTGTTTTTAAAAATGATTTTAAATGCCGGCAGATCAGCCTGCAGTCTTCTTTTACAGGTTTTGAACACTGCTCATTTGAAATTGGCCGCGCTCATGTTGTCTTGTGTGTCGTCATCTATCGGTCACCCAAGCACAATAAGGATTTTATAAATGACTTTTCAGAATTTCTGGCTGACATCCTGCCCAAATATGATTATTTTCTCATTCTTGGAGATTTTAATATTCGTGTCTGCTGCCCAGAAGAGCCGATCTCCAGGAGCTTTTTAAATGTTATTGACTCTTTTAACTTTGTACAGTCTGTGTCTGGTCCTACTCATGAACTC
>NW_023627431.1:0-2548 GCF_014905685.2 Nematolebias whitei | reverse complement strand
TAAATAATTAACTTGGAACTGTCCAAGCTGGCATTTTTTCAAATTCAGTTTCAATCCTGCCTCTGTGACTCGCTGCACCACTTTAGCTAACCTCTCCAGGTGCTCTTCCTCTGTGTCATCTGCGATAAACACATCGTCGATGTAAATTGTGGCGCCTAAGTCTTTGAGCACGTCCATCACGACCGACTGAAATACATTAGGAGAGTTTTTATATCCCTGTGGTAATCGTTGCCAAATATAACTTTTTCCTTGGTGGGTAAAAGCTGTCTTTCCCTGTGATTGTTTTGCCAACCTAAGAGAGAAAAATCCATTTGCTAAATCGATGCAAGATTTATACTTTTTTACTTGCAGAGTTTTTAGGGTGCCCTGCGGGTTGATTAGGCTCGCTCTGTTGGCTACTGTTCGTCTGTTAAGGGCTTTAAAGTTAATCACTGGTCGCCACCCTCCTCCTGCTGACTCGGGTTTCTTTACTGCCTGGATTGGGCTGTTAGTTATGGGGTTTGTTTCTTCTCTAATAATTCCTAATGCTCCTAATTCTTTCACAATTTTGTTCATTTCCTCAACTGCTCCTGGATTTAAGGGATATTGTCTCACGGGTGGGTGAACTCCTCCTTCGATTATATGTACAAACTTTGGGCCTAGATCTCCGCAATCATTTTTAAATCTGGCTATTGAGGCTTTCTCTAGTATTTGTTTTAACTTCTCTTTCCCAGCCGGGGAGAAGTCACTCTCATCTATTTTTTGTTTTGTCACTTCGGGGATATTTACAGGTTTATACCAGTCCTCAGACTCATCTTGTTTGTGTGTGAACCCTATTTTTACTAGCCTAGATTTTAACTTCTCTAACCTTCTGTTTAAGGCTCTTCGGTTCTTTTTTGGTTTCTTTAGTTCTTTCAGATCTGTAATTGTCATAAGGCTATAAGGCCCTTTTATCCACACAATTCCTTGCCATAACCCATAAGGCATTGTTTCAATTCTTCCGTTTGCTAACTGAACTGTTAGGTGTCCTACTGTTTTTAGGTTTCTGCGGGTCATAGACACCTCTGCTCCGGAATCTATTAGGTAAGGTTCTCCCTCCACTTTGGTGTAGATTTCGTCCCCCTCCCAATAGGCATCTTCCAGAGTGACCACAACCTATCTGCCATTATTTAGCTGGCCCTCCACTCCCTTTCTCACGGGATTCATGGAGGGCTCTTTTTTCTTCTGGGGTCAGTTTTGCATATTCTTCCGGGGGTAGGTATTTACCCCCTTTCTGTGGTGTGGAGTTTGAAGCTGGAGCTGAAAATCGTTTTGGTTGTTGGTCCCTATATTGTGGCTCTGACTGCCTTGGTGGTCTTTCCCTGTACTGTGTCCCTTGCTGTCTCGGGAATTGTTCTCTGTATTGTGGCTGTTGAGGGGCCTTTTGTGTCGGCTTTGGCGGTTTTTGGCTTTGCCTGCTCTCACTTTTCTTCTTTTCTTCCCAGAACAGCTGTTCTAGGTCATATGATTTCACTGCCTGGTCTATCTGGGCGTCATTAGTTTCATGAGGCATTCTGGCAAAGGTGAGCTCTCCCCTTCTTCCCTTGGATACTATCCTTAACGCTTTAACATACCTTTTAGGGGGAATTACTTGTTTAAGTTGATACCAAACTGGGGTGAGGCGTTGGCCTTGATCCATGCGCATCCTCGCCCGCTGAATGTGAGAGTCTTCGTCGTCCATGTCTTCTAGGACTAGTTTCTCATACTGGCTTTGAGCCGATTCCCCTTTACTCATTGGGTTTGTAGTGACATTACCCAGCCACAACTTTTTTGCTGTATCACACTCAGTGGAGCTAACTACCATGGGCCACACATCTTTGATGTATTCTTCGGTAGTCTCCTGGGGTTGTTTTTCCCTCACTAAGGTTTTCAGCTTTTTGTACTAATGATAACTGTCAGTTTCTGGACCTGGGGCTTGGTTTTGTCTAGCTTTTAAAATGAATAAACTTTATACCATACTACACCATATGTATATATGTATGTGTATATATATATATATATATATATATATATATATATATATATATATATGTATATATGTATATATATATATATATATATATTGTTTGCTTTCCGATAAGCAAAGGTAACCACTGGAAGTAGCGATAAGCACCTTTGCTTGCAGCCTCTCCTCCAAGGGGTCCGGAAGCTTACTTCAGCGCCGTAGTATTACCTGTGGCTGTCTAAAGTAGCCTCATTAAGGCTGCGATGAGGTGATTCATCCAGAATATTAACGACCTTAAATCCGTGAGTCACACCCTGATCTCACTCCGTTACCTCGAACCTCCAAGCAGCAGGGATGGATCTTCTGGTCCAGAGAAACTCGCATTGTGGCCGCTCACCTCTTACTTTAGCGTTACAATTGTTAACTGTTCTGGTAATCTTTAGGGCCCTGGAAATGGGCACAAGGGTGTTGTCACTCAGTAGCTAATAAACCTTTCAAAACCTCCTTTATTGGTGTTGTTAAGTGAACCAAGCATTACCATGTTTTTGTTCAATAAGGGTGAAATAATAGTCCAGAATTATTCAT
>NW_023627430.1:1138-2548 GCF_014905685.2 Nematolebias whitei | reverse complement strand
TCCATCCATCCATCCATCCATCCATCCATCCATCCATCCATCATCTTGGTTGCAAGTCTATCACAAAAGACTGGATTCTGGTAAAAAAGAAAAACAAATGTATTTTGCAAACTTTTTAAAAACTTAAAACAATGAACTGTGCAGGATTACGTTTGTTTGTTTTTATTGTGGAGAACTTGAGTATCCTACTTTGAATCAATCAAGCGTAAAGTTAAATGGAGTATAATTTACTCTGTGTATTAGTACTAGTATCAACATATTTGCAGAGGAAACGACAGGAGAGATGATAAAAAAACCGTATTTTCCACCGTACAAGTCTCATCGACCCAAATGCGTCTAATAAAGTGGAAAAAAAAAAACAAATGCGTCGCTTCGCCGTATAAGCTGCATCTATTACACGTCACTGCTGACAACCCAGAAACGTGGGTCGGTGCTGTGCCCAAAATCGATCGACTGCCAAATAGCGGCTGCGGGAGCGTGCACGGGAGGACTTGAGTTAACAAGATTAACACTTAAAAACAATTGTTTGCTTGACTTTATAGTAAAGGTGTCTCAGTTGAACTTTTCCTTAATGAATGCACTTTAATGATCAATCAGCTGCGTTTCACCTGGGTTCTTCCGCGCTCCGCCGCTGGAGCGGAGACGAAGGCTCCGGCAGCGAGCTCCGGCGCCTTCGTCCGCCCACACCTCGCTACTTCCCAGGACCGCGGAACACGCTGCGCCGTTCCTCCCGGCTCGGGCGGCGGAGGAAGGCTGAGCCGGGAGGAACCTGAGCCTGCAGCCGGAGCCGCAATGGATGATGGGTGGCTCACCGCCGCGGAGGAAATGTGCCCGACGGGAGCCAGCCGGACACAGGGGGACTGTTCCCCACGAGGGGGATCCTCCACCGCCGTGCGGTCGTCCCTTCCACCGGGTTGAATCCCCCGGACTGCACGGACCGGACCCGTTCACAAACTTTCTCTCTGCTGCTCCAGGACCGTTGAGGGCTGCACATTTTATTACCTGCACTTTGAATTCTGCAAAAAAGTCTTTTGTTTGGGGCATTCTACTTGTTTTTCTCAGTTGTCTCCAAGTGAAAGTTTGTGTGTGTGTGTGTGTGGGGGGGGGGGGGGGAGCGAGGTAGAGGAACAACAGAAAAGCCTAGAGCGCCCTCTAGTGGCTGCAACTGGTAATGTTTAATGGTTCACGTGTATGAATGAACATTTCAAGTGTCAGTCAAGAACTGCGTTATGAATATGGAAAACAAACTTCGGTGTATATTTATGCAAAAAGCTGCGACTCATACGCCGGAACATACGGTATTCTGTTTGTTGTTATAACAACAGATAAAATTCAGTTTTATGTCCGTTTTGGTCAAAGCTTGAAAGAGCCGCCGCAGCGGGACTAAAGAGCCGCCGCAGCGGGACTAAA
>NW_023627430.1:0-1128 GCF_014905685.2 Nematolebias whitei | reverse complement strand
CGCCGCAGCGGGACTAAAGAGCCGCCGCAGCGGGACTAAAGAGCCGCATGTGGCTCCAGAGCCGCAGGTTGCGGACCCCCGACCTGGACGATTCAAATGTATCTCATTTTGAAAGGGTTTTCGGTTCCAGTAAAATTCAGTACTTTTTTTTAAAGCCGGGCTAAAAGAAAGCGTTGTCAGTGTAGAAGATTTTTAAAAACCGGACATTAGTTTATAAAGAACCGCAGCGAGTTTTATGAAAATCTTTTGCGGTGCAACTTTGTGAGCGTGAGCAGCTCGAGGCTCTGATGTCACCTCGTTCTGTTTAATCAGAGTTCTGGTTCCAGACCTCCAGGTCTTCGTGCTCCAACCTGATGTTCCACAAAAAAAAAAAAAAAACAGAACATCCGTGAGCTCGCCTGCTGATCATTCTCCGGCGTCGACGACACACACGCCACAGAGATAATTTATTCAGGCGCCTCTGACCCTCGCAGACAATGAAGCACCTCCACAATGGAAATGTTAATTTCCTCATTATCAGCCCTCTTAATTATTTGTTGTGACAGATAATTGCGTGCCGGGCGTTTGATATCAGCAATAACCTTCTGTGCGTGTTGTCAAGGGGGCCTTGTTGCCTTTCCCACCCCTGAGCGTCGCTTTTCACCAAAACAAAGAGCGAGGAACAACACGTAACCTTTTATAAGCTCCGTGCCGCCTCCCCCCGTCATAAACTGAATAAATATTATAAATTAATTAATCTGTGCTGATTATAATTTAATCACTTTGCCTCCTGGGGTCACCGTGTTAATATCATGCTTCGTGCGTGGCGTGTACACGTACACATCAAAGAATGGCGTTCTTCCAAACTCGGAGCGTTTGCCGCCACTTCCTGACTTTTTAATTACCGCGAACGTTGTCGCGCAACGCTCAGGGCGCTTTGAGCGACTATAAACATCCAGCTGCCGCCACGTGTTGCCATGAAAATAACTGCCGAGTTACAACTCGAGCAAAAAAAAAAAGCTGCAAAACACGCACACGCACACACATGTACATATAAACATAGAGTCAGAGATTCTTTATTGTCGTTCCACGGTGGAACAATATCATGTACACAGGGTCCCAGTTACATCCAGGTATATATATATATAT
>NW_023627429.1:0-2549 GCF_014905685.2 Nematolebias whitei | reverse complement strand
GAAGTAGTTTGATTAATGCTGAAGGAATTTATGGTGCTGCCGGTATGGCAAAAAATATGGTAATAAAAACTAACATTCTTTGACTTATAACTTCGGCTAGCAACTCACTAAAAAGATGAGCCATATATCGTTGGAAAGGTCTTGGAAAGACAAATCCGACAAGCCCTGATTCACATCTGTGTGTGCTCGTTAAGGTCCGACCTTGACTTCTGAGCCCGTCTTGTACCATGCCATACCCCTTGTCCATGCCACTTTGGTGCCATGGTATACCCATGGGCACAGCCAAGGGGCACCAAAAGTACGAGACGGGCACGGCCAATACTTTGTGAATATGAAAGCCCTGTGTAATTAGCTATGTCCGTATAGTGCCATAGTATGCCCATGGGTACAGTTAGCTCTCAGATGGGCATGGCCTAGGGGCACTGCAAAGTACAAGATGGGCACCATAAATACATAATGATTATTGAATGGCCTGTGTGTGGGCCATGCCCGTCTTGCACTTCTCGTGCCCCTTGTTTGTGCCCCTTTGGTGCCTTACTATGCCCATGGGCATAACTAGGTGTCAGATGGGCATGCCAAGGGGCACTGCAAGGTACAAGACGGGCACCATAAATACTTAGTGATTATTGAATGGGCTGTGTGTGGGCAGTGCCTGTATGGTGTCACCATATGACCATGGGCCACCAGATGGACAGGACAAACTCAAAATATTGAGTTTTTGGCTGCTGCTTGACACTTTTCTGCCTCTCCAGACTGTCCTGAGTCCAAATATGTAGTCCAATTTGGTCAAGCTTACAATAATTTGTCACCTAATTTAAATTGGGATTTAAGCTGCAGCTTGACAATTTTTTGCCTCTCCAGACCGCCCCGAGTTGGAATATGTAATAGAAATCAGTATATGACATGTTCCTGTTTTTAGTTTTCTACATTTGTCTTGGAATCTAGCTGTTTTTTTTGTTTTGTTACCTTTTCCTTTTAGCCATCCTATTTGTTAAAAAAAAGGAAAAAAAAACTGTAGTATGCTTTTTTATAACTGTTTATTGTTGTTGCTGTTGTCCATTGTTGTCATCTTTCTTTGTTGAAATCAGGTCTCTCTTGTAAATGAGTCCTCGAGGCTCAATGGGATTTACCTGTATAAATACAGGTTGATTGATAATTGATGTTTGACCTAATAATAAGAAATTACTTTTTTTTGGCCCATGTCTGCCTCGTTCATTGCCATGCCCATTGACCATGCCCCTCTGGTATCACTGTATGAGCATGGGCATAGTTAGTACCAGATGGGCATGATAAGGGGCACCAGAATATATTTTATTTTATATTATATATTTTATTTTATTTATATTTTTGATTGTATTATATATATCTTGTGTTTAGTTTTTTTATTGTCATGTTTTTAAATGAAATTAATAAAATAAAAAAATAAAAAAAATGTATGAGATGGGCATGGCCAATAATTTGAGATTATGAAAGACCTATGTAATTAGCCATGCCCCTCTAGTGTCACCGTATGCACATGGGCATAGTTAGTACCAGATGGGCATGACAAAATGGGCATTATATGGTACAAGACAGGCATGCACAATACTTTGTAATTTTGAATGGCCTGTGTGGACAGTGCCCGTATGGTGTCACCGCATGCCCGTCGGATTCCCTATAAGTAGATCAAATGACGAGCTCGTTAAGGTCAGATCTCTGCTTCTGAGTCACGTAGAGAGTCAAGACCAACATTCATGGATTTGTCTTGAGCCTGCGAACAACATAAATCGGCGCAGTGCAGTACGTGCACATTCAAGGGCTCAAAACACACACCACCCATCCCCTCCATGGCCCATCCTCCCCCCACCAATAGGATCACCCCTCTACGGTAGAGGCCCCAAAGCCCACCAATTCACCAAAGATCACCAGGCCAGGGCCGGGCGCCAGCGCATGCACCAGCCCAAGATCTTGACAACCTACCCGCCAAGACCCAAGACTCCCAGGTTAAGCTGGGACCCCAGCCTGGGAGCAACACTCCCTGAGAACTCTGAGCCTGCGCCCACACCAAACCCACCCAGGAGCAACCAGGCCACCCCTGAAACTCTTGAAAAAAAGTTTATCAATCCAATAACCTGAGAGAGGGAGGTTTGTGAATGCTGGAGGAAGAGCAACACATCATCAGCATATAGACTGATTTTGTGCATTTCTCTTCTGACAGAGCTGACCCGGATCACTGCTGCTGGAAACAAAGAATGACTCACAGCGACGGCTGCTGATCATCTTCGTTACATGAAGAACCTGAAGTTCCACTTCTTAGGAATGTTTTTCTGCGTCTGTTTCCTCCTTCAGAGAAGAAAACACACGTGAACAAAGAGACACCAACACAATCTTCTCTATATATACAGTCCTGTCACTGTTGGCAAAAAGCTCCACACTCTTTGTTTCCTTCAATCAGATGCTTTAGAAAGTACTTTCTGCACATTCACACACATTTTGAGGCTTTACAAGAACGAGCTGTGGCTAAAATCTCACATGTCCCTGTTTGCAGAACTTTTAGAAGTGGTGCTGAT
>NW_023627428.1:0-2549 GCF_014905685.2 Nematolebias whitei | reverse complement strand
TGCGTTCCATCTCAGATGAAGAGGTGGCTTGTTCATCTCTGGTCTCGTTCTGGGCCTTGTTTGGCTGGAGCATTTCTGTCAAGACTCGAGGAACCCAGATGGAGCGAAACCAGAAAAGACAAGACTTGGTTAGAAAAAGTAGTGATGTTTATTATTTACAGTGTCTATTTACAGTGAGTCATCTCTAGGAGATCCTGGGGAAAAAAGTTGAATAAGTGGAGTCCAATTGTAGTTCTTAATATTCTTGTTTTGTCTTTCCTTACAGATGGTGAAGCAGGAGTTTGGCGTGGATGTAAATCACCAGAGATGGTCCAAAGGAAGGCGGAACAATGCAGGGAGGACAGGCGTGTGGCTGGAAGGCGAGGCACGGAGAACATGAATCAGAACCACGGGAGTCTGCATCCAAACAGGAGCCAAGAAAACAGGAGGACTGTAGACACAGAAACGAAGGTAAGTATTTCTCATATAATCTTAAATCAACTGGCCAAAAGCATAAATACCAAATAGGGTACAATGCTCCAGCGATGAGTCACACTGGAACGCAGCCTTAAATAGTAGCAGGAGCTCGTCAGATGGATGGCTGCCAGCTGGTGGTAATCAGCAGCCAATTGGAGGAGGAGCTGCAGGTAGTGGAACTCTCACAGATAGAAGAGTTTAAAGATGGAAATTGAAGTTTAAGTTGAGAGAAAGGATGGATGAGGGAAATGTGTGTGTCGGCATCAGAACGGCACTCTCCGGTGAACTCCCAGCTTCCTCCTCGGTATACTTAAGTGGTGTAAATCAACTCTTTACCTGTAGCAGGTGACTCCACTGGTACGGAGTTCCATTTAACGCACCCTTTCAGCGTCTCCATAGGAACAGCTGTGAATCGTCCGAAGTAGCGCCGGTATTCCGTCCGACACAGGTTCACCTCTCGGTGGACTCACAAGAGGAGTAAGTCCGTCAGAGGCTCCACTCAGATGTGGAAGATGTCATACTTCCCACAAGACTCGGAAGAACTCCGGATCATGTCTGGACCTCCTGAACTCTCCAGCACTTTGGTTTGCTCTCCGAACCGAACTCGACTGCACTCGACTGAACTCGACTGGAGCCGCTCTCTGCAAAACGACTGGTTTGAACTAGGAAGTGCCGACATTTAAAGAGTTCTATTTCCGGTTCATTTGGGAGGTTCCTGATTGGTCAAATCGACCAGACAGGGGTGTGTTTTTGTGACTTAAGAGGTCACTTGAAGTCAGAAAAACAGAAAATGTTTTGGAACAGATTGAAAATGTTTTAGAGACAGGCTAAAAAAATGTTTGGACGAGTTGGGTGAAAACAGGTGCCAGCTTCTCTATATTACGTCTGAGAGGATTTAAAAACATGACAGTTCGTTCCAACAACTTGTTTTCGACCTTTGACCAACTTCACAATGTGCTCATTTCAAACAGAAGATCAGAAAATGCATGAATTACTCCGTAACACATTCCAATTTGATTTCTACTTTGAATGAGGATTAAAAATCACTAATACTGTTTCACAGTTGATTAAAAATGATTAGTTCACTTCAACATTTAAAAATGGTTTGAACTAAACACACTTTGATTATCAAAACATTTGTAAAATAGTAATGATAATAGAAAAGAGAGTGTTCTTTCAATTGATCAGTGCAGGACACTTAAAAAGTCTCTGGATGAACTTAATCTTGTGTTTCTGGACTCAAATCAATGAAATACAGTTCTTGTTCCAGGCAGGCCCTCAAGGCCAGATTTTGACCTGAGGCTTAGTTCACTACAGGGGCGCTGTGGCTTCCTCACACAACAGCTCATATAAAAGTTCTGGAATGTCGCATGGTTCTGAATGTGATTCAACACTTTGTTCCTGTGCTACAGAATTGACACGTTTTGATTTACTCAGATAACAAGGTTACTGCTGCTTACATAAACCGGCAGGGGGGTGTGCGTTCAGCCCAAATGTTACACATTGCGAGAAAACTACTGTGTTGCGCACACCAAAATGTGCTCTCCATCAGAGCAGTGTACATCCCCTGTGTTCTGAACAAAGGGGCATATATTATGTCCAGGGGCAGTCTGCGTCACGGGGACTGGACCCTCCACCCCGATCTGATGGTCCAGACGTGGCAGAAATTTGGAAAAGTGGCTGTGGACCTGTTTGCGACACGAGAAAATGCTCAGTGTCAACTAGGGTTTTCACTGAGCCCGCGAGACGAACCACCGCTGGGGGTGGACGCTTTTGCTCACAGCCCATGGCCCAAAACGCTTCTTTACGAGTTCCCACCACCTCCTCTTATATTACGGTTTCTGGACCGAGTTCAGGAGGAGGGATTGACAGCTCTCCTGGTGGCTCCCGAGCACGTGAACGCGCCATGGTTCCCGGTTCTACGACGCCTGTTATCGGGGCACCCATGGAAAATGCCGTGGGGGGATGACGCTCTCTTCAAGGCAGGAGGAACAATCAGGAGTTACCCAGAAATAGGCCAGCACCTGTGGGTCTGGCCACTGAGCAAATCCACTTAGAGAGGATAGGTCTCCTGCAAGATGTAGTGCACACAA
>NW_023627427.1:0-2550 GCF_014905685.2 Nematolebias whitei | reverse complement strand
CACATGCTCAAGAAGGACCATCAGCCTAACAATGGATCATTAGCACATTGATGGCTGTTTACTGTTCACAGAGGGCTGAGTGATACTAGCAATCACAGCATTGTAAGAGGGGGACAATTGAACCCGGAGGCCTCCACCCCTGTTTAACGATGGACGATTTCTTTTCACAAAGATGGCCTCTTTTACTCCTCTCTCAAACCATCGTTCCTCTCTGTCCAGGATGTGAACATCTTCATCCCTGAAAGAGTGACCGCTGGCCTGGAGATGAGTGTAGACCGCAGAGTCCTGGCCTGATGATGTTGATCTTCTGTGCTGGGCCATCCTTTTGGCCAGTGGCTGTTTTGTTTCCCCGATCTAAGACTGATCACAGCCCTCCTGACACTGAACAGCATACACAACATTACTCTGTTTGTGCCAGGGGACTGGATCTTTGGGATGAACCAGTCTTTGCCGTAATGTATTTTGGGGTTTAAAAGCCACTGGGACGTTATGTTTAGAAAATAAACGTCTCAGTTTCTCTGATACTCCCTCAACATATGGAATGACCACTGGTCTGGGTCTGGGTTCCTCCTTTTCACCTGTTGGCTTACTGAAGTACTGTTTGGGTTTCTTCTCTGCTTTCAGGAAGGCCCAGTTAGGATATCCACATTGCTCTAGAGCCTGTCTTGTGTGGGATTTGTCCTTCTGCCTGGCTCCCGAGCTAGTGGGGACGCTGTGTGCTCTGTGATACAGAGTCCTGATGACTCCTAACTTGTGCTCCAAAGGGTGATGGGAGTCAAACTGCAAATACTGGTCTGTGTGGGTGGGTTTGCGGTAAACCTCAGTTTGCAAATGTCCTCTATCACAGACTGAGACCTCACAGTCCAAGAAAGCCAACCTGCCATTTTTACATCTTCTCGTGTGAACTTGATGTATTTATCCACAGAGTTGATGTGGTCAGTAAAATGTTGGACTTCCTGAGATTTGATTTTAACCCAGGTGTCGTCAACATACCTGAACCAATGACTTGGTGGTGTCCCTGAAAAGGACGTCAAGGCTCTCTTTTCTACCTCCTCCATGTACAGGTTGGCAACAATAGGAGAAACTGGAGACCCCATAGCACACCCATGTTTCTGCCTATAATATTGCTCCCCATATGTGAAGTAGGTTGACTGCAGGCACAGTTCCAAGAGTTGACACAGTTGTTCTGTAGAAAGTGTGGTCCTGCTGCTCAGAGTGGTGTCTGATTTTAATTTTAAACTGACCACCTCTACTGCATCATCAACAGGAATGCACGTAAAGAGTGATGTGACATCAAAAGAGACCATTGTTTCATGAGTCTCCATGATGACATCCCTCACCTTGTCCACAAAGTCCATGGTGTTCTGTATGTGGTGTTCTGAGCTGCCAACTAAAGGGATGAGTACAGGTGCCAGATATTTGGAAACATTGTAAGTGACAGAGTTAATCAAACTATCAATTGGTCTTAAAGGTACACCTTGTTTGTGGATTTTAGGTAAACCATACAGACTAGGTGTGGCCTCCCCTGGGTACAGTCTGTGGTACAGAAAACGGTCAATAGCCTTGTCCTGCTCCAAATTTTTCAGGCAATCTATTAACTTTTTCTTGTAACCACTTCCTGGATCTCTTTTCAGAGGTTCATAAGTGTTTAAGTCACTAAGGAGTGTCATAACTTTCTCATGATAGTCTTTCTGGTTCAAAATCACTGTGCACCTTCCTTTGTCTGCTGGGAGAATGATGATGTTTTTGTCCTTGCTAAGAGTGGTGAGTGCATCCCTCTCCTCTCTACTGATGTTGGAAGGTGGTGGTTTGGCATTGCTGAGGCAGGATGAAACTTTGATTCTGAGCTGTTCTGCTTCACCCTCTTTCATTTTGTTGTTGCGGATGGCTGATTCTGTGGCTGTGATCATCTCCACCAGAGGAATTCTACTTGGTGCAACCGCAAAGTTCAGTCCCCTGGCAAGAATCTCTGTCTCTGGCTGGGTGAGCTGTCTGTCAGATAAATTCTTCACCCACTTTTTTGTCTCCCTGGCATGTAATTGACTACTGGAGTGTTGTCCTACACTGAATGTGTTGTTATTGGAATAATGATGGTGTTGATGAGTTATTAGTAAGTTAAACTTATTTTGTTGTCGAGTCTTGGACTTGACATGCTGTGCTAAGCGTGCCTGATCTGTACAGTCCAACACTTGCTGAAGTGTGGTCTGATCTAGACACATAGTTAGTTTCTGTTTAATGTGCTCTTCTTTGGCCTTCAAGGCCTCGATAGTAAAATTGGTCTGTCTCACCCGTTCATTCAGCAGCTGGGTCTGTGCCTTCTGAAGGATCTTGCTTGCCCGGTGCCCGCTGACCGAAGATTTTAGTTCCAGGCTCTTGGAAATGATGCCACTTTGTCGACATCTGAGGTCGAATCGCAAATGGTTCCTGTAGTCTGCCCTCTTCCTTGCTGTTTTCTCTAACTCTCTAACTAGTTTGAGGCAATCCTGGCCAAAGTGGTTCAAAATATCCTGATGCATGCTCAATAATCCAGGTAGAAAAATCTAAAAAAGT
>NW_023627426.1:0-2550 GCF_014905685.2 Nematolebias whitei | reverse complement strand
TTTTTTTTTTTTTTTTTTTTTTTCGAATGTCCAGAGGACCAGATTTAACTTTTTTAGATTTTTCTATCTGGATTATTGAGTATGCATCAGGATATTACCTGGACTTGAACTACCCTCACCAGCTTTATCCGGCTACATTTAATTTTAAATCAATTATTACACACATGCAGTGTATTTGGCATGTTTAATCTAATATTCTAACGGTCAAATGTTTGTTTGTTTGCAGGTGTTTAGTAAAATGGGTATCGCTCAGATCAGGAATCCTGATCTTCCTCCAGCCAGTGAGATGCCAGAGTGTTACCATGCCCCGATAGCTCTGATTGGTTGTGGCCCCGCCTCTATCAGTTGTGCTTCTTTCCTGGCTCGCCTCGGATACGATAACGTCACCATATTTGAGAAGCAGAAGTACATAGGAGGCCTGAGGTATCGTAATATGCTAAGAATTTCAAGCATCACTGGATATCAGCAACTTATATTCTTCTTTGCTAATGTTTAGGCTGCATCAATTAAATTTAAGTATCAATTGGCTTTTGCAACATCATTTGGCAATTATAAGTTTCATTTAAACTTTATAAATTAATTTTTATGGTTCAAAATTAAAAGAAGGATGAAATATGATCATAAACAACAAAAATTAAAATAATATATGTATTTTTAAATTCCAACAAATTGTTTTTCCTGCAGCACATCAGAAATCCCTCAGTTTAGGCTTCCACATGAGGTCGTCCAGTTTGAAATCAACCTGATGAAGGACCTGGGAGTCGAGGTAAACATGGCCGCATATTGGTGTGAATGTTTATGAAGCATTCATTTAATTCATTTTTCTTCTGTACGTTTTCAGCATCTTTCTCGTTCCACAATTTTTGTGCTATTCAACAAATCAAAATGTTCAGCTCTTTCAGGACAATCCTGCTGTAACTTTTGGTATTGGTGCAGCTTTAGCTTTTTGAAATATTTAGCCTTTTCTGCCATATTTTTTTTCCTAATAGAAAATTAATTGAGCTCATCTTTCAAATCTTTTGATCTGTTTACAACATTTTACTGCTCCTTTCACATTTTGTTCTGGTTCAGCTTCTTTCAGCTTTTATCTGCAAATTTAAAAAAATCAGCTGTTTTCAGCTGTTTTGTGATACTTTCAGATTTTTTCTACTAACTACATTTTTTTGTCCTGATTCTTCTAACTTCTTTCTGCTAATTTCAGCTTGTTATGCTCCGTTCAGCTTATTTCTAACTTCAGCTTATTCTGCTATTTCAGCTACTATTTAGCTGTTTTATGCTAATGTTAGCCTTTTCAGTTAATTCCACTTTTTTGCACTCATTTCTACATTTTCAGCCTTATTGAGCAAAAATGTTCTCTCTCCACTTCCTTCTGGTAGTTTAAGCTTCTTTCTGCCTTTCAGCTACTTTTCAGCAGTTTTTTGTTGTAGTGGACTAGGCCCATGTCAAAAACTAAGTCTAAGGTCAAAAAATCTTGACCTTAAGAACCTTGTGGGACAGGAACTGTCATTTTATTGATTTGAATCCAGAAATACAGGTTCACCCATCCTGAGACTTTCTCTCTTGAAGATTCATGTGAAAGAACACTCTCTTTTTTATTATCATTACTATTTTACAAATGTTGATAATCAAAATGTCTTAGTTCAAACCATTTTAGATGTTGCAGTGAACTAATCAATTTTATTAACTGTGTAATGATTTTTCTCATGCAAAGTTAGAATTCATGTTGAGGTCTGTTACAGATTTTTATGCATTTTCTGATTTCTGCCTTTGAATGAGCAAGTGTAAGTTGGTCCAAGGTTTTAGTCAAACGCAAAACAAGTTGTTGGAACGAACTGTCATGTTTTTAGAATCCTCTCAGACATAAATATAGAGGTTTTTGCACCTGTTTCTGAAACGCGCCAAAACAAAACTCTCTCTGTCTGTGAGAACATTTCTGATCTTTCCATAACAATTCTTGCTGCATTCTAACCTTTTACGTCACAAAACACACCCCGTCTGGTCGGTTCTGGCCAATGGGAATACTCCCAGATGGACCGGAAAACAGCTCTTTAAAATGTCAGTACTTCCTGGTCTACTCAGCTCTGCTTGAGATCTGTAAACTACTCGGTTCTGTTAGAAGTTCTGGGATGGTGCTGGAACAGTTCTGGGACAGTTCTGTTCAGTTCTGATGGAGTGCTGTTGGAGTTCTGCTGGATACACAGTTCAACCAGTTCTGTGAGAGAAGCCCAGTTCTGTGAGAGACGGGATGATCCTGACATGACAACAGAGCTCTTCCGAGTTCCATGGGATTATAACATTTTCACTCGCCACTACTTCTGACGATTCACAGCATCCTAAGGAGACGCTGGACAGGTAGCGTTAACGGAGCTCCATATCTGCTGATTAACTTCAGAAAGGTAACGAGTCAAGTTTCCTACCAAGCGTACCGGGGAGAGCTGGGTTCTGACGGAGAGTGTCAATTCTGGTGAACACTTCCCCTCCCATACCATCTTTACTCCCTCTAAACTTCTTTCCCATCTTTAAACTTTCTATCAAGTAGATATACTTCCA
>NW_023627425.1:0-2551 GCF_014905685.2 Nematolebias whitei | reverse complement strand
AGAACCCGTTAAACGTATGAATATATCTGCACCCTGTTCATACTACAAATATCAACAAGTCATGTCCATGTTTTTATTTTGTTTTGGTCAAAAGCTTTAAAGTGCTGCTACAGAGGGACCAAAGATCCACATGTGGCCCCAAGAGCAACAGGTTGCAGACCCTGATCTAACAGAAAGATTTTCTGTATTTTATCTGTTTTGGTTTAATTAATGAAATAAATGTGGTGAGTTAATATCCATGAGAAAAATGTATTCCCAGATGTAGAATCCTTTATTAGTTTTGTGTCCAAATCATTCACATAAATCAAAATCCAATTCATAGGTATTTTTGCCCTACAAAAATAAAGAACCACACAGGACAAGAGTTAATTTTCAACCAAGCTTTTTGCAAAAAGGGGAGAATCACAGCAACAACCTCTAAAATGCTGAAAACTGTGAACTCGGGATTCTTTCTGCTTTGGTTCGTCTTTTATTCACAGCGTGTGGGCGTGAAAGCAGGTTCAAGAAAACAGTTGCATGAAAATACAGAACATCTCATGATTTTCCATTATGCACTTCTCAGAAACTGATGTTCCTATCAGTTTATCTCCGCTTTGCAATCAACAGTGTAAAATTGATAACTATATGATAAAAACTCTGTCACCACTAATCTATGAAATGTTACTAGCAAAGAAATCCAGGAATAACTGTCAAAACAAAGGAACAAAATGTTTATCAATGTCTTTGTCCGTCAATGCTTCCAGGGTCCAGACAAGAGTCGCACTCAGCTGCTCATCCTCGATCGAGGCTTTGACCCGGTGTCACCTCTGCTGCACGAGCTCACCCTGCAGGCCATGGCCTACGACCTGCTGGGCATCGAGAACGACGTGTACAGGTGTCAGACGTGCAGGCGCTCTCTCTGTTGTGTGTCTGTCAGTAAAATATCTCATGAACCACTGAACATATTTTATTTAGATTTTCAGGAAGTTAACATCCACAGCTGAATAACTGCTGAAGCCAGTTCAAAATGGCTGTCAACTCCTCCTTTCTGTATAAAAACCACAAAAATAGCATGAGTCAGTTTTACAAACATTTGGTTAAAAACAACAAATCATGTTAATGGATTATAATCCCATCAGTTCTCAACACAAGAGGGTCTCAGGTTAAAACTCTGGATGGCAGGTGGTGGTGGGGGAGGGGGGACATGCATTCCTTTAAGGATTGTTAAGATTTTCCTTTACAAATGTGTAGTGAACTTGACCTGATGTCAAATCTGACCAGATGGACAGAAACTGTTATTTCATTGATCTGCATCCAGAAATACAGTTTGACCCATCCGGAGACTTTCTTTCTTGAACTAATCAAGTAGAAAAGACAATTCTCTATGATCATTACTATTTTACAAATGTTTTATAATCAAATTGTGTTAGTTCAAACAATGTTTACAGGTTGAAGAGAACTACTCATTTTTATTTACATAAACAGTAAGTAATGATTTTTATTCCTCATTCAAAGAAGAAATCAGGGTAATATGCATTTCTTGATTTTTCTGTCTTCAATGAGCAAGTTTTGTAAGTGTGTGTTAAAGTTCAGGTTTCGGTCAACTAAAAAGTTTACTGAAAAGAAATGTCATGTTTAACTTTTACAGAAGATACAGGAGAGTTTGACTCCACGAAGTCTGGTTTTCTCCAATAATCTTTCTGTCTGTTTTAAACAATCCTAATCTCTATCCTTGACTTTCATAACACCTTACATCACAAACCACACCTCTGTTCTGGTCCATCCACCAATTAGAAAGCTCTCAAATGAACCGGAAGTCGACCCATTTAAATGTGGCAACTTCCCAGTTCAACGCTGTCGGATGCAGCTCATGGAGAAGTGAGATGAAAAAGTTCTCTGATAGAGAAGCTTCAGAGTTCTCTCAGGGATGAGATGTGACGAGTAGAGTTCTGAAGGAGTTCAGAATTCTTGCAATCCAGGATGCAGAGATGATTTTGGGAATTATAACTTCTGTTTGGATAACCTCACACGACTCCTAAAAGTATTTTAGCTGTTCTCAACGGAGACGCTGAAAGAGTCAAAAGAAGGACTTCACGCCGACCTGATCTATCATCAACCAGGTAAAAGTTCTACTTCGACCAAGCGTACCGTGGCCAAGCTGAGATCTGAAGGAGCGTGCACGTTTCTGGTCAAACAGATAAATTCCCTCACACATCTCTCTGTAAGATAAATCTCCATTTTCCATCTTTAAACTCTCCTTTCTCCTAAAATCATTACAGATATTTTAGAAATGTCTGAAGCAAAGTTCTCAATCACCGCCGTGTGATTGATGTCTGTTTCTGCTGAAAAGTGACAACAATCTCCGTATTGTTCTCACTTCCTGTGAAACTAGCCATGTTATTGTTTTCATATTTTGCCAAATTAATGTAAATGTTTGATGTTAAACTTTGATTCTGTAAATAAATGACCGCATTCATTTTGATGGGTCAAAGATAAATAACGTCTCTCGTTTACGTTTCTGTTAAATTCAATGCACGCATGTTACACAGTCAGAAAAATGAAGAACCCGTAA
>NW_023627424.1:0-2551 GCF_014905685.2 Nematolebias whitei | reverse complement strand
GAAACTAGCCATGTTATTGTTTTCATATTTTGCCAAATTAATGTAAATGTGTGATGTTAAACTTTGATTCTGCAAATAAATGACCGCATTCATTTTGATGGGTCAAAGATAAATAACGTCTCTCGTTACATTTCTGTTAAATTCAATGCACGACATTTACACAGTCAGAAAAATGAAGAACTCGTGAAATGTATGAATATATCCTGCATATGTCATACTACACAGCTTTATGGTGAGAGTTACTGATCTAAACATTTGAAAAATAGTGTAAATTCATTAAAGTATGAAGGAGATGAAGGTGTAACATTCCTTGAACTCATCAGAACATCTGGTCATAGTGGATGTAGTTTGAGCCGTTTGAGTCAAACTGTACAGATGACCTTATGAACAATCTCAGGTTATTGTGGGAGATCATTTGTGATCTGTTACCTCTTGAAATATTTTTTGAGGATGACTCTCAGCTACTGCCACATCAGCTGCAGTTCAGTATCTGACACACTCAGTACTTGTGATTTTTGGTTCAATTAGCTGTGGTGGCCATCTTGAATAGGTCGACTCCTAAAGATAGATTTACTTACAAATATTACTTTTTAGAGACTTTGACTCAAATCAATCACTAATTTCATAACATCATTTGAGAATGTAAAGGATAAATAAAGAATCATTTTCACTCAAATCAATGAGATTTTTAACTTATTTAGCAGATCTGGTGAGACACGTGAGAAATCAGCAAGGTTAAACCAGTCTCTCATCACCACTAGTGATGGTCAACAAATTGAACTTGTATCTTCATTCAAATATCTGGGATTTTTAATTGATGACAAATTGTCTTTTAAAGCACATATTCAGTTTACTGTAAATAAACTGAAGCTTTTACTTGGATTTTATTTTCAGAATAAATCCTGCTTTTCTTTTAGAGTAAAACAGAAATTGGTGGAGTCAACTTTTCTTCCGATTATTGACTATGGTGATGTATTATACATGAACGCCTCTGCTCAATGTCGTCACATGCTGGATAACGTGTATCATGGCGCTTTGCGGTTTATTACAAATTATGGAGCCCTAACTCATCACTGTCTCTTGTATGAAAAGGTAAAATGGCCGTCTCTGCATGTACGTCGGCTTGGCCATTGGTATGTTTTGATTTACAAGACTATTCTTAAGTTGACAGCACCTTATCTTTCATCTTT
Organism: Nematolebias whitei; assembly: GCF_014905685.2. Lineage (NCBI taxonomy): Eukaryota > Metazoa > Chordata > Actinopteri > Cyprinodontiformes > Rivulidae > Nematolebias > Nematolebias whitei. Next base: position 1,361 of record NW_023627424.1, on the reverse strand, counting down.
GTTAACTTTAAACAACACTACCTACAGCCTCCGGTCTCAAGACTTTTTAAATTTTAGTTTATTTTAATCCTCGTGTCAGAACAGAAAGGGCCAAGAAAGCCTTTAGCTTTTCTGCTCCAACCTCATGAAATAGTTTACAATCAAAGCTTAAACTTGGAACATTAGTATCTCTGAATGTATTTAATACCATGATAGATCCCTTTTTACCGAAGTTGCAGAAGTTTAATTGTTTTAATTGAGTTGTTTGTTAGTTAAGTCTGTTTATTCTGACTATGTGTTGTAACTGTGTTTTTTACTGACTGTTTTTTTTCCACTCTCTCTGTCAGTCTTGACCAGGTCTCTCTTGTAAAAGAGCTCTTTTGATCTCAATGGGACAAACCTGGTTAAATAAAGGTTATGATGATGATGAAATGGTTCCACGAGCAGCTCTGAGGCTTGAATGAAGAACTCCTGGAACATGCCAGGTCCTGTTTGTAAATGAGAACTGGTTCTCAAACATTTCACCTGGTAAAATCAGATCAAATCCAATGTCAGAGAGAACAACAAAGTCCATGCTCAATAATCCAGGTTTACAATCCAACATTTTTCAGTCAGGTCATCTGGACAGTTTCTTTTTTTTTTGTGTGCTGAAACATTTCACCTTCGATCCAGAAGGCTTCATCAGTCAAGGAAACACACAACAAAACTGATTCTTGCCCCACCAGCTTACTCCAAAGTGGAACAAACCAGTTCTGCTTGTGATAAGATGGTCTCTTTGGTACGCCCCCTCCTCCATTGCCGGCCCTCTTCCTTGTTGACAGTCTTGTCAAACTGGTTGAAAACAACAAAGTCCATGCTCAATAATCCAGGTATACAATCCAACATTTTTCAGTCAGGTCATCTGGACAGTTTCAAGAAACTCCTCCCTCACTGAATAGAAACACAGCCCCTCACGTGCTGCTTTACACAAACTTACTAACGTCATGAAGGCAGCACAGCTGAAGAGGATTATTATTTAATATATGTAAATAGTTTATTTTTTAGACATTTATTTTGTACAGTTACAGCTGTTTGTTAATAAATGTGCCTGTGTGACAACTTGGACAAAGCTTTGACTCTGAAATATATTTTTGTTATTAATTTATGGAAAGAAAAAACATATTGAGACATATATCATATATCACTATTTATCTTAAATCGAGATTATTTTAAGAAAATATTTTGGTCCATATTGCCCAGCCCTTGAACAAACAAATGACCACACAAAACTGTGACAAATGCAAAAATATTATGGATCCATATTCACAAGCGGACATTAAAAAATTATGTTGTAGTTTGGCAGCAAATATGACATCATTCACAGCTTTTATTTTGAAAACACT
>NW_023627423.1:0-2551 GCF_014905685.2 Nematolebias whitei | reverse complement strand
TAGGGACAATTTAGAGTTACCAATCAGCCTAACATGCATGTTTTTGGTCTGTGGGAGGAAACCGGAGTACCCGGAGAAAACCCACGCATGCACGGAGAGAACATGCAAACTCCACCCAGAAAGGCCCCTGGACCGGGGTTTGAACCAGGGACCTGCTCGCTGAGAGGCAGCAGCTCTACCAGTTGCGCCACCGTGCTGCCCGTCACTGGTTTCCATGAATTAAAAAAAAAAAGACGATGAGCATTAAGAAACAATGGAGAACGTGTCTTTTAAAACTTTCAACGGCAACACGACAGCTCTAGGAAACACACTAATGTAGATATCCTCTTCTAAAAAGAAAGTCCCCGTAGATTGGACACTAATAAGAAGCTCAGAAAGACATTTTGGTGGCACCCAGGAGAGTGGCAAAAGTCATTTCGACTTGTTTAAAGCATCAAGGATCCCATTTAGCAAGAAGCTTGATGTGTTTTCAGGGAGTAATTATTTTTCTAGCAGCCTTTGAGAAAATATAACATGACAAGCCACTTGGTGTTTCACGAGCCATGTCGAGAGGAGTTGTGTGAGAAAAAAAAAGCCTTGTTTCTAAATTTGTTGTCAAATGTATAGTTGAGGGAGATAGCAAGGTGTTACACGTTCAGGATACATACCTGAGTTGCTGTTTTTTGTTTGTTTTTTTTTCTAAACCTAAATTATTGGCTATGCAATGTTTAATTGTCCTCTGTGTCTTTTCCGTTTTTGTATTGTTTTACTAACTTAAGTTACTACAAAAACCCACAGTCGTACAATGCTTTTTGTACCCTCTGTTTGACATAAACAAAAGGTTTTTTTTTTTATATCTATTGCATTTTTTCTCTCCCAATGTCTTTGAATTAAAGCCTTAGCTCAAATATAAATCAAATTCATAAGTGAACTGAAAGTACTCACAACTATTTGATCATATAGGATTTTAAGGCAATATTGGACATTTCAGGATGGGTTTTCTGGAGAGCCTATATAATTTTAATATTTATTTTGGGGTCCAAGTAGGTCTGGACGATATGGCCAAAACTTTTATCATGATATATTTCTTAATTTCAGCCAATAACAATATAACTCCGATATATCAATATAAACAATATAAACACCTCAGAAAAACTTTACAAGCTGTACAAATAAATTAATGTTCACCTTTTAAACATTGGGACACATTGAGTCATATTTTTGTTGTGCTTCATCTTCTGACTCTCAGCATATTTTATCAAGTGGAACAAGTTAGATGTGTTTCCATCGCTAGTTGTAACGACTCTGTCACATTTTGCAGCACACTGAAACCTGCAGTTTATTGGATCTTATGTAGCCGAATCACTTCCACACCGCCGCATTAGTCTGTCCTCTCTTATCAGTTATGTCATATGTTTTCTCTTCGCTTGTGAAAGCTTGTTCAGTCACATTCTGATGGTTATAGGCATTAATTTTGACGCAAAAACATACAGCACGTTGGAGCTTAGCTTAGCTTAGCCTGCTACTGCTGACATTCTGGACTCGAGCTCTGCGTAACATCTACGTCAGCACACACTTATGTAATGTGTTGCAGCTTTTTCTGTTCGGGTTGAAGGAACAGAAAAAAAAATGCGCCAGTGAAACTCCCGTTTTGAAGCGAAAACTTACCACCCGTTGGAGACTAGCCTAGCCTAGCCTAGCCTGCTAGCGCTAAGTCCTTCTGGACTCGAGCTCTGTGTAACACATCACCATGCGCTTATGTAGTTATGTGTCGCAGCTTTTTTCTGTTTTTGGTTGAAGCGGAAGCAGCTGCTTCAACCTGAAAAGAAAAAGAAATGTGTCAGTGAAACGCTGTAATCATACCAAAATATCCAAAATGTGCTTAATACTCATATCACCATTATTGAATAAAAGTATATTGTGACATATATCGATATCAAATTATTGTCCAGCCCTAAGTCCAAGTCAATGTATTAGCCTTGGAAAGTTGACATTAATAATCCTTTATCATTGCCCAGTCTCACCATGACTCGCTATGGCTCTACTTGGTGTATTGGTGTTTTTCTGTATGCTCTTATGCCCACACATCCCAAACTTTCATCCAAGGTAAGCACTACACATCAATGGACAAATGAGTGAAATCAAGTCACGAAACACTCAACATCCTCTGTCACAGTTATCAAAAATGCAGGCCATCGTCCTTCCTTCATTCAGAGCATGTAAAAAAAAAAAAAAAAAAAGGTTGCAAGCTTGTAAAATGGTGGGTTTAGTTCTTGTAAAGGAGTTGTTTATGATCATCATTGATCTCTGGTCAGTTACTTGCCTGCAGTCTACTAACATCAAACCTTCAGCTGGACTAAGCTCGCTCTGAACCTCCTTCAAGGAGGTACTAAAAATTAACCTGGACAAAGGTGGGATGGTCATACTCAAGACACCCTGAGTCGATACAAGCATGGCCAAGTCAAGCTCGAGAAAAAAGCTCAAAATTTAAAGGCCATGTCAGTGTACATTAAACACTCTTGACATGAATTTAATTTTACCAATGAGACATGCTGAAGAAACAATATATATA
>NW_023627422.1:0-2551 GCF_014905685.2 Nematolebias whitei | reverse complement strand
TGTATATATATATAACCAGCATAAATTTTATGATCATTTTCTGTTTTACTGTGCCTATAACTAGAACTTTTTTCCTTTTCTTTAAAACTGTGCTAATATAACTACAACCTGAAGTTCTCATGTCATAGATTCGACTTTTGCAAGTTATTAATAATAAAACTTTTCTTTTGTAACAAATTCTATGCTGACAAACTATCTGTTTTTTTTCTGTATAAACTGTATAAAGAGAACCGAGATCAAAATAAATGTTCAAGCTGTTGCCAGTGGCTCACTGGTGTGACTATGGTAACCACACACACACACGCACGCACGCACGCACACACACACACGCACACACACACGTGTCTCACTAAGTGACAGTTGTCTCTTAATAAGACAAACACACAGAGACATAGAGCAGATATTTGGCCCAAAACAGACATTGGTGCCAAAACTTTAAGTCCTACTGAAAACATCCTGAACTGTAGGCACCAGAAACATCTGGCTGTGTGACATTTACATTTTTGTGACCACGGTGTTTTGTTGAGGACACACAGTATAACAAGGTAAAAAAAAAAAAACCTTTACTTTTGATTTTGAGCAGGTTAACTGTGCTGAGGTCAATGAGAGCACGTCTTTACCTGCAGGCATTAATTTCCTGTTTGCTTGCAGGTAAAATGAGCTCCTTGCTGCTGTCCAGCGGTCTGTATGTCAACGTGGCTGAGATGATGAAGAAACATTCGAGTTCAGCAGAAGTTTCCGTCAGTGCCTGCAAACTGCTCAGAATGCTCTTCCAGGGAAGGTTCAAACTGTTTTCATTGGTCATTCTAAAGCATAAAATACAATGTCTCGTTCTCTCTCTTGTATAAACTATTAAAATAGGGGTTTCTCAGTTGTGCAGAGGCTGAACTTTAAAAACCTTTAATTCTTGACGTTGTTGAATTTTGATTAATCAAAATTAGTTTCAAAGTTTATTATTTATTAGTTTTATTTTACAATATTGCCGCCATTTTCAAAATCCAAAAGAAAACTTCATTCACAGTATATATATTTTACAAATCAATACTTTGTTGTATCTGATAAAGTTGGTTACTTGGTTGTTTGTTCTGCTCAGCTCCCAATGAGTTATTTATTAATTAATTCTTATTATTAAACGTGGTCACTCTGAATGTGTAGGACTGCCACTCTTGATGAGCTGAACATGGTCATGAGTCAGATCCTCGGCACCATGAAGGTCCACAACTTTAAGCTGGATGTTCAGCTGGAGGCGCTGCAGGCCAGCCTGGTCTTCCTCTGTCCAGGTTTGCTCACATCACTGCTCTGATCCCATCGAGGAAACAACACTTGTTTGTATACACGGCTAAAGTGAACTAATTTGAGCTTCTGTGTGATCAGGCTGCACATTAAAGGGGTAGTTCAGACCTTTTATTGTGTTCTGTAGGAAAGCAATGAACATGTGCTATCTTACCTGTTGCAGATGGCGCTTTAAAGTGTATCTATTCAGATAAATAATTTAAATCTGACAGAACTGATGAGCTGATGGCTGCTTTTGATGCAGCCAAGACCAACGTAGATTGTTGCTGTCAGCTCCGTTCTCAAAATTTTCACAACAATTCATGCAAACTCTTAGACTTTTTATTCATTCAGACTATAAAACACACAGTGCACTTTAAAAGGTAATGTTGTTAAAATGTCTCTGATGAAAGAAAAACACAACTAAAATATAAAAGCAACATTTTTTTGTGAAAATTAGGTTAAAATGATTTGACTCTCTGCTTCCAGAAGTATTTGCACGTTGCACCTCATGAGATTAGTATTGGACAACTGGTTTGTCTGTTGTTTGTGTGTGTGCTTTTGTCTTTGTTTTCACTGGGATCCTTAATTTGTGGTCATTTCCAGACAGGAGTGTGAGGGAGAACGGTGCCTCGGTGTCAGATCCCGACAGGGTCGACGTGGATCTAAAAGTCTTTAAGAACCAGTGTGTAGTGGAAGGGGCTCACGTGCTCTTCTTGGAGGTTCTCAACCGGGTATGAAGGATAAGAAACGATGTCTTCAGTTCTCTGTCCTTTTCCTCACCATTGTGCTGCTGTATGTATAAATGTACATGTATGTGTCTGTTTGTATGCATACGTGCAAAACATAGAAGTATAATAATTAGCTTTGCTAATGCTAAACTGCCAAACAGATAAAAAAAATTTAGTGGATGTTAGCGCTAAAGTGATAACTTTTACCATACACTGCTGTCGCTCTCACTGTAAGACAACATGTGACAACGTTGTGAGTGAACACAACTCAGAACTGTTCATAAACCACAAGTAAAGTGTCCATGTCCAGTTCAGAGGTGAGCTTTCAGAAATTAATCCGGTCCATCTGAACCAAAGAGGTGGAGCAGTACTCTGCTGTGCTCAAGCAGAGTGATGCGTTCAATGTGTGTCGGACATCTCCGTTGTGTCATTTATTATAATGAATTAATTCACATCCTCTGTGGTTAACTACTTTTATAAACTAACTACATATATATATATCTCAGAACTGTTCATAAACCACAAGTAAAGTGTCCATGTCCAGTTCA
>NW_023627421.1:0-2551 GCF_014905685.2 Nematolebias whitei | reverse complement strand
GCCAGTGGCCTGTTAATTTGTCGGTGTGGCCAGTGTCCCTGTGTGAATGTGCAGCCAGCGGCCACACAAATGAACTGCTAATGTGTTTACATTGGATATGTCCCAGTTTTCATCACATGTGCTGATTCTCTGACTAAGTGCTGAGACTGGGCACAGATCATGCAGCAGCCCCGGGGAGCCTGGAGCAACCGTACCCAGCCCGAGAGCTCCTGCCCTGGGCACGCGCTCCTCCAACACCCCCGGGGAGCCTGGAGGGACCGTACCCAGCCCGAGAGCTCCTGCCCTGTCAGCGGGTGGGATTAGCATGTTGAAATTAACGGTAGAGTAAAATTAGCACACTGAAAAAACCACAGAGTTTGAACTTTTATTTTAAACAAAAAAAATACATGTTTTCATGATGGTCGAGCGACATTGGGCCTCACTGACGCCCATCTAGCCCGTCTCTGAATCACGGCTCTCCTGCCTGGGCCTCTGCGTTGGATGTCGACTGCTCGAAAAGCACTCTGATCTTTCTCGCTTGCTCAGCGGTGAGATGCATTGCGTAGAATCTGTCAGCGGTCGAGGTGTCATGACACATGAAGTTGGCCAATCTTCGGCGAACCTCAGCGCTGTGAAAGTTCTTTACCTGGGGAAAAAAAGAAAAGCGAAAATAAATAAATGTCGTTACAAAAGACCATCATGTTCACTATACTGAAACGTGAGGGTACATTAGCAGCAGGCACCGTACATGCGTAGCCACAGACGTTCTGATGTCTGTGAAGGAAGGTAATCCTGGAAGCCCCATCTCCTCCCACACCACCCGGAGATACTTGAGGAGAATCTTGCCCGGGCTGTTAGAAGTGGTGTGGAGAAACCTCCCCTCCGGCAGAGACAGAGCAGCCCGCATATTTAGCCACCGTTCAGCCCAGGAGAACTCCTCGTGGTTAAAGTAGATCTGTGCCATACCGAAGGCACCGTTTGTCTTGTGCTCCCTGACCTGTGGAAGGAGGCATGCAAAATTAGTTGGCTCACCTACGTGCCACGCGTCGAGCTAGTACCTCACAACGTACATTCACAACGAAGCCCAGAGACTCTGACTGATGACGTGCCTTGGCAGCTTCCACCTCAGACACAGCCATGCCAATAAGAACGCCAATCCGGTGACCGTAGACAGAGGCGATCAGGGCAGAGAAGTAGCCGTAGAAGCGATGCCTCAGCTCGGGGGATTTGTCGTCCTCCATCATGTCTGAGGGGGTTGAGAGAGATGGCGAGAGAGTGGTTTAAAGTTATAGAAAGAGAGGAAGATTGGGAGAAGAGATAAAAGGTTTTACCAAGCAGCTGAGGGATTCTGGAGCGGGCCAAGTCCCGGCACTTTGTTAGGGTCTGTGCTGAAATGATGCGCGACACCTTGGCATCTTTAACTGTTATTTGGTGAAGCACCACGTCTTTACGCAGCTGGCGAATGCAGTTCTTCAATGCCCTCAAGACACCGATTTGCTGGGCTCTTGACAACCTGCATGATGGTGGAGGAGTTTCTGTAAAATACTCGAGGAACTGGTACACGTTCTTGAGATGAGTGCAGGCAGTGGTGACGGTTCTCCCCTGCGACATCAGCTCGTGCACCCAACTGCAGAAAAACATTGCCATTTTAGTCGTTTGAAAGGCATGCATGGCGACCACCACAAACAAGCTTACCTTTGAATACGCCCAACGTCATCCAGGAAGAGCCAGGTGCCCAGCTGATTACAACCAGACGCCATACGCTGGAGAAAACAACTGACCCGATTCACAGCAGACCCCACGTTCTCCCGGCGTTTGGCGCTGGGGCACCCGCCCTCCAGAAAACGCTTGTAGCTTTCCACAAAAGTGACTGGTTGAGCAGACAAAAAGCAAAAGGTTATTCACGCCCAGGCCACGTTTAGAAAGTGTCGAGGACACGACTTACCGACAGATGCAGGAAAACGAGCTTCTGGCACCTGCTCCTCACATGCAGATGCCCCGGTCGAGTCAGGGACGGCACACGCAGACGACGGGCCGGGCACATCCTCGTCTGAACGGGGGGACGGCGAGAAGGAGGTGGCTCCCGACACTTCATTTTCACAGTCGGCGTCCAAGCCCTCCACGGAGAGGCTGGAGGTCAGGGGAGGAGAAGGCTCCGTGTCCGCGAGAGCTTGGAGAAGCTCAATAGTCTTGGCCCTCCTCGCAGCGTCAAGCATTTTACCTTTAACGGCAGTACTTAACGCTGGGTGTGCCTTCAACAGGTGTTTATCCAGGCGGCCAGAACTGTAGGAGCATGCTTCAACTGGGCATTTGCCGTTCCTCACATTTACTCGTCCAGACGCCAAGTTCAACAACAGTTTTCTCTCTTGCACATTATTGACCGAGTGCGTTCGCTGGAGATGGTTTGACATGGCATAATAAGTCTTCAAACAAATTGGACACGTGGAAGATCCACGACGGGGCGGCATAACTCTAAGCTTCTGAAAAAGAAGAAAACACAGTCAGGGAGCCAAGGCAGAGAAAGAGAGGATGGATGGATGGATGGATGGATGGATGGATGGATGGATGGATG
>NW_023627420.1:0-2552 GCF_014905685.2 Nematolebias whitei | reverse complement strand
TCAAAGTTTAACATCAAACATTTACATTAATTTGGCAAAATATGAAAATGTTTGATGTTAAACTTTGATTCTGTAAATAAATGACCACATTCATTTTGATGGGTCAAAGATAAATAACGTCTCACGTTACATTTTATTAAATTCAATGCACGTTTATATTCAGTCCAGAAAAATGAAAGAATCCGTTTTAATCAGGTGAATATATCTCAGCATCTGTTCATCTACATACTGGTGGCCCGTGACTTGTTCATAAATGGACTGTGTATTCGTGTAAAGATTGATTTTACGTGTTGGCATGAAAAATAGCAGATTGTTTAAACAGTGTTGAAACGCGGCAGCTGAAGCTGCGGCGCTTGGAGTAAACGCAGCGTGTTGAGCTGAAACAGAAATGAAAATTGTGAGTCATTGAATCTTTTTAAAGCTGAAATTGTACGTCTGTTATGTGTAACTAAAGTGGGTTTGTGTGGAAACGCTTTATTCTGTAAAACTGTGGTCCAGACGTGACTCTGGTCCGGCTTGTTTTGATAAGTTCGAACGAGTTTGTTTTAAATGGTTTGAAAGACGTTTTTAATGCCGGGGCGCCGACTCCGTGCAGCTCAGAGCTTGATTCGTGACATTTGTAACAGAAATTGGTGCATTTTGACAGTTTAAAAAGCAAAAAGTTGACGGACTTGTTCAGATAAAGGCTACATGCTAGTGGAAAAAACGGTCCGTGATTGGTTGAATTAGCTGCTGTGTAACGCTTTCATTGGCTGAGAGACGTGTCAGTCGTGACTAACTCTGACGTGTCAGGTCGTAAAGCCCACCCCGTGCTGCTCTATCATTGGTGGATTCAGTCACGTGACCCGGAAATGAAAACTCGTTTTTCATAGGGAATAAAATCTGCTTTTTAAAGCTGAAAAGCGCTTTAAAGTTGATTCTGATACGCTGCTCCGTGTCTTCAAAGCATAATTGTTGAAATTTTGCCACGTTTGAGTAAAAAATCCGTTCAGAAATGTTGGTTTTAACCGAGTCTAGCCGATGCTAATTTTACGCTAACAGCTAACGCCCGGATGCCACAGGAAGTCATAGCGACTCCTACTGGACAACACTAACAGTGTCTGGGTTGCAATACAATGAGGTTATGCTGCCACCTCCTGTTGAAACTTGAGATCACAGTTTCACTATGTTTTAGGTTATTTTTGAGTGAAATTAAACGTATTTTCTTTCTGTAAGGCATTTTTGAGTTAATAAACGTTCCTCAAAGCTGAATAATCACTGTTATCTTGCATTTAAAAAGTAATTAAGGTATTTATGCAGAAAGGCATTTACCAAAAAGCTTTTATTCACTGGTAATTCCTTATAAAAAGGTACAAAATAAAAGTTAGAAACTTTAAAAAAAAAAATACAGATACAGATATTCACAGGGATAAAAGTTTGCTCATTTGCTGGAGAGATAATACATGTTTAATTGCTAGATCATTAAATAAGAGTAAATATATCAGAAGAGAGAGACTCTTCTGATTTTATCTTACCACCTAAAACAACACATTCTACTATTTAATTTTAAATAGCAGATAATGGCGGACGAAGACGTAAACACTGACCTCTTGCACTCCCAAGATGTCGTCCAAACGGCTTTACATATTTTAACAAATTCAATTATTGGTAAGCAATTAGGCCAATTGGAACAACTTGATGAAAATCAAAGAGATGCAGAACTGAAAAGTTTGGCAAAGGGAGCTACGGTAAACGAAGATAATAAATCGAGCTGTGAACGGTTAGCAAAAATTTCTCTGCTTCTCAAAGCGGAATTGGACAATGAGGTTGCACGAAATGTCATGCTATCCAGAGGATATGCATCTGAAAAGGAGAGGTGTGACGAATTGATGAATGAGTCTGCATTGGAGGCAGAAAGAGTTCAGATTGAGAGGGACCTCTCAAAGACTGAGCTGTCATTACAGGCTCAATCATATGAGGAGAGGATTAGGGATAAAGACCGTGTGTACCAAGCCGTGTGTTCAGACAACGATGTGCTACAACAACAGTTGCAGCTCGCATCAAAGGAGCTGGAGGATTGCAAAGAGGAAAAGGCGGTATTGCTCCAACATTGTCGGAATTTATAAGGTGAATGTCAGACATCACAGGAGCGCCTGAAAGCTTGTGAGGAGAATCTAGCCACAGCAACAAACAAGATTTCTGATGTGGGGCGAGCTGGTCTGGGACTCAGAGACAAACAAGGTCAGGGTCCGGGTCAGCCACAACCACCCCAGACAGATGCTGTTGCACCTCCTCCTCTTAGCCCCATTCTGTCAACCACACACCCATCTCGGGCGGTAGGGACAGACCTGCACCGACTCGCACCTCCTACTCTTAGTCCCGTTCTAACACCCCCATCTCGGGTGATAGGGACGGATCTGCACCGACTTGCACCTCCTACTCTTAACACCATTCCGTCATCCCCACCCCCATCTCGGGTGGTAGGGGCAGACCTTCACCAATTTGCACCACCAACCACACAAGAGGGACCGTTGATACTGTCTCCTTCAATGGATGATTTGCAAAAAATCTCA
>NW_023627419.1:0-2553 GCF_014905685.2 Nematolebias whitei | reverse complement strand
ATAATGACCTTTATCACGATATGCTAATTTTTTGAGAAGGACCTGTACTCCTAGAATCTGGGGTTACAGTACGTAACCAATGTTCTATTTCACAAAGGCTTCGCCCTTTAAGGCTGTTGCTGGTGGGTTAAAGGCAAAGCAGGATGTAGTCTATGCCTCACTGGGTCCACTCAGACACAACATGAAGCACCTGCTTGCACAAAAAAACATTTCATCACTTGGCCTTCTATGTGCGTAATTCCGCGCTGCGTAATTGTGTGCTCCATCGCAGGAGCACACCGGAGAAGATCTCTGGTGAGGAAAAAAAAGGCTGAGATAGCAGACTTGCTGCTGTGAATAGGAACAATGTAGGATACGAATTGTAACAGTGTAACAATAAACAGAGCAGGCCAACAGCTCCTCAGGATGAACCGATTAATAACCATAAAATCAGCAGTCATGAACTTGTGACTGATATTAAATATCTCACACTGCGACTGCATGCAGGCAGGTGTGAACTCAAAAGTGAGGCTCCATGAAACAAATAGTCATTCTGTCAGAACCCTTAGAACAGAATGGGTCATCGAGAAAGTAGAAACATCACGTAGATAAAAAATGAATAATTGAACATGGCGATGACCATGCAGCCACCATACAAATATTCTCCACTGTCATTTCTCCATGGAGGATGAAAACCCTCTGGTGGAATGTGTTGAGATTCTCTGGAGGATCCAGTCCAAATGAACTGTAAACTTCAGAAATAGTCTCACACAACCAGTGTGAGAGGCGCTGGGTGGATAAAGGACGTCCTGAAGAGCTGTCCCAGTAATGCACGAACATACGCTGAAAGCGGCACAGTGCAGCTGTGTGCACCACGTAACATGAAAAATGCGCACATGGGACAGAAGGAGGCGAGATCTTGCTTCCTCCTCAGAATTATGAGGAAGAGGATAAAACACATCCAAGGTTATCACTCTCGATCTGAATGAGCTTGTGATGCTTTTCAGAGCAGGGTTAAAACGCAGTACAGCTGAACTGCCGTCAGCTTGAATTCTGAGACATGAGGGAGTAACAGAGAGAGCAAACAAACACTCACTCTCTTTGCCGACGTCAGAACTAACAACAGGGCTGTTTTAAATGACAGAAATGTAAGTAAAACCTGATCTAGAAACTCCGAATGAGCTTTGATCAGAGCGTGCAGGACCATCATTAGGTCTCACTGTGAAGCTAGTGGACTTGACTTGACCGGTCTGTGTCTCTGTACACCTATCAGGAAACGCTTCATCAACAGGTAATTAAGAACTGTTTTGTCACCAAAGCCCTCGTGACAGGAAGAAATAGCTGCAGCATAAGTTTTAATTGTGCTGAACGCTAGATCTATGTTCATCAGCTGTTGCATAAAGGACAGCATGCCACCTAGTGGCCATGAGATGGCCTCCACACCTTTCTCTGCGCACCAGCGCTGAAAAACTGCCCACTTGATGTGCACAGCGTTGTGGTGGAAGCAGCTCATGTGCCCTGAACGTACGCACCACTTCCTGTGGGAGGCCCATCTTTTCTAAACGGATCTGTTCAGCGGACAGACCCAAAGATTCTGACCTATTGCTGGGTAACTCCTGATCGCTCTTCCTGCCTGGAGGAGAGTGCCCCCCCCACAGCAGTTTCCACAGCTGACCCGATATCAGTTGCTGCAGATTCAGGAACCATGGAACTCATATGTGTTCAGGAGCTACGAGGATGACTGACGGTACTTCCTCCCGGACCTGGTCCAAGGTCCGTGATATCGGCAGGACAGGAGGAAATGCATAAAGGAGCATTTTTGGTCACTGGCTGTGAGCGAAGACGTCAACTCCTCATGGGTCGTCTCATGGGTTCAGTGACAACCATAATTGACACTGGGCGTTCTCCCGTGTGGCGGACAGATCCACTGCTGCTCGGCCAAACCTGCTTCAAAATCCGAGAAATCAACTCGGAATGGAGGTTCCAGTCTCTGTGGTGGGGACCGCCCCTCGACATGATATCCGCTCGCCTGTTCAGGAACGCTGGGAAAGTCCACTGCTCTGATGGAGAGCAGGTTTCTGTGTGGCCAACACAACAGCTGTTTCGCCTTTTCTCTTAAAGAAGCACGGTCCAAATATTATTCTAACATCATCAACAACTGCCCTGGAAACTCTAAACAACTCTTCTCCACAATAAATCATCTCTTTAATCCCATTAAACAGTCTCATGAGGACTCTGTTCAAAACTGCTACCTGTTCCTTTCATTTTTTTAAAACAAAGTTAACTTCATTAGATCTCAGCTCCATAGCCTCCCTGATCTTCATCTGCCATCTACCCGTCTGCATTCTGGGTCCCTGAGCTGCTTTGATGAGGTTGTTCGGAGTGAAGTGGAGACCATCATCAAGAAAATGAAACCTTCATCCTGCGCCCTGGATCCCTTCCCCTTGTCTTTCATTAAATCCAATCACTCTGCAATAAGCCCATTAATCTCACAAATAATAAATACAGGTCCTTCTCAAAAAATTAGCATATTGTGATAAAGGTCATTATTTTCTATAATGTAATGATAAAAAT
>NW_023627418.1:0-2553 GCF_014905685.2 Nematolebias whitei | reverse complement strand
ATGAACGAGCCTCAATGGTGGAAGAGGAAGTTACAACTGCATAACCGTTGTGAATAGAACCAGTGTTAGGATCACGTGAAGATGAACCATCTACAAAGAGTTCCCAGTCTGGGTGTTCAAGAGGTTCTTGTTTTAGGTCAGGTCTAGGTGTGCAAAGCACTTCAAGTTCAGCTAAACAGTCATGTGGTGTACCTTCGATAGGTGAAGGTAAGAGTGTAGCTGGATTTAAAACGTTACAACGTTGGATGGTGATATTTGGCATGTCAAGGAGAGTGGTGTGGTACCTTAACCAACGCGCTGTAGACAAGTGAGCAGTTTTTTGCTCGTTTAGAATGTGAGTGACAGCGTGTGGCACAAGCAAGGTCAAATCAGAGAACCCCACAATGTCTCTACTGGCCAATACAGATTTTTCTGCTGTAGCGACAGCGCGCAAACAAAGTGGAAGTCCTGCAGCAACTGGATCAAGTTTTGATGAGAAGTAGGCCACCGTTTCATGTGGTCACCATGCTTTTGCAACAAAACTGAGGTCATGCATCCCCCCCTTTCATCCACCGCCTGCACAAATGGGCGGGTTGGATCAGGAATACCCAGGGTGGGTGCTTTCTGCAGCTGTAATTTGAGAGTCTCAAATGCGGACAGTGCAGGTGGTGTCCAAGTCAATTTAGAGCTCATTTGAAGGCCTTTTTCATGACAAACAGCGCGGAGTGGTGTTTCAAGTTCTGCATAGTTTGGAATGAAATGTCGACAGTAACTGCATAACCCTAGGAATGACATTAGCTGTTTCTTTGTCCCAGGAAGAGGAAGAGCAGCAATGGTTGCAACACGCGCAGGAGCCAGTTCTCTTCCTTCAGCAGAGATTCTGTGACCCAGAAATGTAACCAGTGGCAATACAAACTGTAGTTTAGACAACGAGGCCTTGTGGCCTTCTGCAGCGAGATACTGCAGGAGGCGGATTGTGTGTGTTTTGCATGTTTGCGCATCAGGAGCAGCCAAAAGAAGATCATCAACATACTGAAGCAATGCACAATCAGGTGGAAGACTGAACCCTGCCAGACTATCTCTTAAAGCCTGGTGGAAAATGGTTGGAGACTCGCAATAGCCCTGGCAAAGGCGAGTGAATGTGTAAGACTTCCCTAAAAACTCAAATGCAAACCAGTACTGGCTGTCTGGATGTACAGGTACACTAAAAAAAGCGTTAGCCAGGTCTATGACTGAAAAGTGGGTGGAGCCAGTTGGTATTTGAGACAAGATCACATAAGGATTAGGGACGATTGGTGCACGAGCTTGGACTGCAGCATTTACAGCTCTAAGATCCTGAACAAACCTCCACTCATCAGGAGGAGTGGGGCGGATCTTTTTCACTGGAAAAATTGGAGTTCTCACAGGTGAAGTAGGACAAGGAACGATTATGCCTGCTTCCAGAAGAGAGTGGAAAACAGGTGTAATGCCTGAGGCTGCCTCAGGTTTCAGTGGATACTGTGGTATTTTTGGTCGGTAACAAGATTTAGGGGTAATTTGGATGGGCTCCTGACCTTTTATCAGACTTACATCATACTTTGTCTGGGCCCACAATGTGGGTGGAACAGCAGAGAGGTCTGGGTTGTCTGAAGTCATCGTAGGCAGTGTTAGTCATGCAGAGGTGTCAATCACTTCTTTGAATGGGGTGACCAGAAGTGATGAAATAAGTGATTGTCTGTACATCTCCAGAGCAGGAGAGTAGAAACAAGTGTCAAGTGGTTGCCAGTTAGATGCACAATGGGCTCTCAGTGCTAGAGGGCCTAGAGAGCGCCACTGAGCCTCAGGAGGGTTAGCAAGAGAAACATGAGGAAATTAGTCAGGTACTGTGAAATAGCATGTTTGTGGTGTGACATCATCTGTGAGGCACATCAACAGGAAACATGTAGTCTGTGTCCAGCAGATATCTGTAGTATGTAAGTCAGTTGGTGGTGTTTGCATGAATGAATCTCCTAGCTGGTCAGCTGGGTCTGAACTAACACGAGCAGTGCAATGCAGCTGTTGTTCATGCATGAATGTGCATGAAGGTGGAAGTCTATCTTTGGCCGTGGAGAGCAAGGCTGCACGCTGGCTCTCATCAGTGAGGGACCATTCAAACACAAATAGCAGATCAGGCACTAGTGTCACCAAAGTGTCCAATGAGTGTGTAGACTTTGACACCACCAGTCCTTTAGGGCTGCAATCGATGGACAGATTGAATTTGAGAATCAGATCTCTGGCCAGAAGATTTATTGGACACGTCTGTGAGAGTAAAAACTGATGTGAGTGGGCAGTGTGGTCAAAAGGGTCAATCACATTCAGAGGAGCTGTCATTGCCTCTGGGATTGCTACACCAGATGCTCCTGTGGAGTGGACAATCTTGCCACACAGTGGAGCATGTGGGAGACATTTCTTCATTATCAGAGATTGAGTGGCCCCTGAGAACTGAGTGGCCACTAAGAACTTTAGTGGAGCGTTGTTTACAAGCATTGTGAGCATGGGTAACTTCAAACATGCTGACTGGGTGTATTTAAAATACGTGGAGGTGCATGTGGTATC
>NW_023627417.1:0-2554 GCF_014905685.2 Nematolebias whitei | reverse complement strand
TCACTGGCACAATCTGACACGATAGGTCTCCCAGGAGGAATCTCATGCGGTTTGGTCCACTTGGTTGGCTCCTTATGCACTTTTGGAAGTAAATAAAATCTCCTCATTCTAGGTTCTGAGGAGCCTAAGAGGTAGTTTTTTTGTTTAGCGTTAATAAATTTCTTTTTGTGTAAATCTTCAATTATTTTGGCCACCAGGGGGATAGTTTCTTTGTAAATGGGTTTATCTATTTTTTTATAATAAGTGGTGTTGAACAGTTGTCTGTTCGCCTCAAAAACATATTGTTCCCGGTCCATGATGACAATAGAACTACCCTTATCTGCTGGTTTAATAACAATATTTTTATTCTCCCTCAATTCAGAGAGGGCCTTGTTCTCTGCTACACTTAAATTAGGTTTAGTTGTGCTAATTCTAAAATGCCTGTCAAAGTATTCCAGGTCATTATGGATCAATGTAACAATCTCTGGAGGGAGTAAATTCAAATTAGGAGACCAATTGGATGCAGGCATAAATTTTTTCAAAATAGTATTGCTGGGAGTTGTGGTGACATCTTCCTTATAATAAACTGCTAGTTTGACCCTTCTATGGTATTTCTGGAGGTCAAACCTGGTTTGAAACATCATTTTTTTGTGATCTGTTTTTAACCGTGTGGGGATGAAAGTAAGGCCCTTGTTCAAAAGAGAGCTTTGTGCTTCACTCAAAGTAAAATTTTTTGATAAATTATAAATATTTTCATTTTCAAAATTACTTTTATTGGGCCCCACCTGTATAGAGTTTCTGGGGCCAGTTAGTTTAACCAAAGCTCCCAAAGACTCATAAGGGATCTGGCTGTACTGCTCGACCAGTGAACCTGATCCCTGGCCACTCGAAACACGCGATCATTGATGGCGGGAATGGATTCGTCCAATCTGTTGATATATTCATTCAGGTGAGTCAACATCATTTTTTCTCTCATAGGCAGTTGTTTGGAGAAGTTAACCGCTGGCACAAAGACTTCAGCGTTAGGACATCTGGCCTTAACTATTTTTAGAGCCGTTTTGAATTCCATAATCAGAGAATTCTTGTCTCTCTGGGATCTGTTGTTGATGCCCACAGAGATAATAATGCGCTTAACCTTTGGCATAGTGTCAGCCTTGTAGAAGAGAGCAGCCACGTGTCTCCACTTTGCGCCAGGAAAACTTTGTACGCTTAGGTCAGGATAATTTAAAATTGGGAGTTTATTCACATTAGAGTCACCTAGGATTACACATTTTGTATTTAATTTAATGGACCAATCATGTTTTTTATTAAGTGATCTCTTGTGTTTGATTGAGGGTTTTACCTGGTCATCAGGAAGTGCAGCGATGGTTGGAGTCACTTTTTTAACACGTGAGGGAACATAACTCTGCTTTTTAAAAAAGATTCTTCTCTGTGTGCTGGCCTGCAGCCTGCGTCGAAGAGTCATATTATTGGACTTTGGTGAGTTGGGTAGAATTTCAGCAGCAGGTGATTGTTGTGATGGAGATGTCAGAACAGGAAGTGGGGGGAACAGCACCACGTCATCCAAGCCGACCACTTCATCAATAGATGTGTCCAGTGTTGACATTTGTAGAGGAGTGGGGGGTGGAGCCTCAGACGTCATCCGTTCAGCAGCGTTGTTATCAGTAGACTTGTGGGCGGAGTTCCTCACACGTTGAGGAAGTGGGTGGAGCGTGGGAACCGGGGCAAATGAAGGCTGCATGCCTGGGTGAAGACGTGTGCTGGGACCCTCATCACCGGAGTCAGATGGGGACCAATAGGATCGGACGAGGTCAGTCATGGTTGCTGCAGTTCTACAGGTGGGACTGTGTTGGGATGAGGAAGAATCAGCAGAGGGGGGGCGTGTCTCTACGGGCCGCGGCCGGTTGTTGACATTGTCGGTGTCGATAATCTGTTGTTGCTGCTCACGGTGAGCAGATGGGGGTGTCGAGATGATGTCATGGCCAGCTGTATTCAAAGGAGGTGGTGTGGGCGGCGACATTTCTTGATTCCGTGTAGAAACAGACCTTCGGGTGGGCGTGACGTCATCATTCTGCGTCTCTACAGCTGACGCTCTTTCTCCGCGCGTAAACAAATAGAGTCGCACAGCCTCCACAGTTCGCGATGAAAATCTCCTGCCCAGATTACGCTTAGCCCAGCCGGTGGCTATTTCCAAAGGGGCTGATAAATCACCGCCGAAGCGTAACAGGAAGTCCTTCTCTGCCAGCATTCCGTCTTGGTAATGTTGTTTTAATATCATCATCGTGTTATCAGCCCAAAATCTAGCGTTACCAGCGATTAAGTTTGTGGTTTTAGCGCTGGGTTGAGCTGGTTTAATTACAGTTTGTAAATGATGTGTGATACGTTGAATAGCCGGGGGCATGTGGCTGTCGTCCGACACGTTAGCAAGGTGATGCTTAGCCTTTAACAGTCTGTAAATCGCTCTGACCTTTTCAGTGAAGTGCTCGTCATCAGAGCGGTGCTGTGGTTCGGTGGGACGTGTGGCCCGTTGATGGTAGCGACGGTGCTGTGGTTCGGTGGGACGTGTGGCCCGTTG
>NW_023627416.1:418-2554 GCF_014905685.2 Nematolebias whitei | reverse complement strand
ACATCTAAGATATGAACTAAGAAAAACATCAACTAAATATACACTAAGCACTCATAACATAAAACATTGAACATCAGCACAAACATGAACATGAGTCTGTGAGCAGATGTGCACGCATGAACACATCAACATTGAAACAGATCAGCAGCAACATGAAACAGATCAGCAGCAACATGATATGGTTTTTCACAGTGATTATTCTAGTTAGAGATTCATGAGTCTAACAGCCTCAGGGTAGAAACTGTTCCTCAGTCTAGTGGTTCTACACTTAATGCTCCTTAACCTCCTTCCTGAGGGGAGTGGGGCAAAAAGTGTGTGTGCTGGGTGAGTGGGGTCCTTCATGATGCAGGTGGCCCTCTTCCTGCATCTGGAGGTGTAGATGTCTGTGATGGTGGGGAGGCTGATTCCAACAGATTTCTGTGCAGCCTTCACCACTCTCTGCAAAGCTTTTCTTTCTGCAGCTGTGCAGCCTCCATGCCACACATTGATGCTCGAGCACAGGATGCTCTCCACTGCACACCTGTAGAAGGAGGTGAGGACTGAGCTTCCCAGACCAGCTCGCCTCAGCCGTCTGAGGAAGTAGAGTCTCTGATGAGCTTTCTTGATCAGGCTGGTGGTGTTGTTGCTCCAGCTGAGGTTGTCATTCATGTGTACACCCAAGTACTTGTAGCTGGAGACCACTTCCACCGCAGATCCTCTTATGTTCAGGGGGGTGTAGATGTTTTTGTTCCTTCTGAAGTCCACAATCATCTCCTTTGTCTTCTTCACATTGATGTGAAGGTTATTCTCTCTGCATCAGCTCTCCAGGTGTTCCACCTCTTGCCTGTAGCTGGACTCATCATTGTTTGTGATGCATCCCACCACCGCTGTATCATCTGCAAACTTTACAATGTGACAGCCTGGATGGGTAGCTGCACAATCATATGTGAGCAGAGTAAACAGAAGGGGGCTCAACACACATCCCTGAGGAGAGCCAGTGCTGAGGGTTATGGTGGAGGAGGAGAGGTTGTGGATCCTCACTAACTGTGGTCTGTTTGTTAAAAAGTCTAGTACCCAGTTGCAGATGGAGGGGCTTAGTCCTAGTGTGGATAGTTTGTCCATCAGGGTTTGGGGGATCATGGTGTTGAAGGCGGATGTGAAGTCCACAAAGAGCATACGGACGTAAGAGTTTTTCTGCTCCAGGTGGTTGAGTGCAGTGTGGACCACAGAGGAGATTGCATCCTCTGTTGATCGGTTCTCACGGTATGCATACTGATGAGGGTCCTCGTTGATGTTGATGGTCGTTTTGATGTGAGTCATGACCAGTTTTTCGAAGCATTTAGCGACTATCGGGGTGAGGGCCACTGGCCGATAGTCATTCATCATGATGTCACCGATAGTCATTCAGACCATGATGATGCCATGTGATGTCATCGTGACATCACATGGCATCATCATGTGACTGATGGCGTCTTTTGATCCATGTGTCTATGTGACATCATCATGGCGCCCTTTGATCCATCATCATGATGTCACATAGACACATGGATCAAAAGACGCCATCAGTCACATGATGATGCCATGTGATGTCATCGTGACATCATCCAACATTGTCTATATATACAAGTGCTCTTGTCTTGAGCTCATATCACTTAAACCTCTTCACAGAGAAGTATCGTTTTAGTGTAGCACAAGTTTTTGACAGAGAATTTTGGAAAATGTCTTATCAGAGGCAACCAAATCAGAGACGAGGCAGGAACCAGGGAGCCCGGATGGAGCGCCCGTCGGTCCATAACGAGATCGACAGTTTGAACGCCCTTCTCAACGAAGAAAGGGCAAGGTCGTTCAGCGCGCACCATCGAGCGGACCAACTGTGGCAGGAGCTTGAAGAAACCAAGGCCCAGTTGGAAAGGCAGAAGAACCTCAAAGAAATCTTTATAAAAAAAGAGAAGGAGGTCCGGATAGAATACGAGCGACTGCAGAAATACACCGATGCAGACACTCTAAGTTCTGCCAAGATTGGCTCTCAGGTACAGAGTTCCATCAAACGGAAGAAAAAGAAGGACCTTCAGCAGGACTATGAGGAACTCAAAGTGGCTCACGTGGTCAACCAAGAGAAGTTTTCTTCTGAACTCCGGCTGGAGAAAGAGAAAACTG
>NW_023627416.1:0-408 GCF_014905685.2 Nematolebias whitei | reverse complement strand
AGAAAGAGAAAACTGAGGCTCTCCAGCGGCTGCTGGATGAAGCCAAACTGGTAAATGATGAAATGAGCAACAAATACCAAATGCAAGTTGCCTCACTTCATCAGCAGGCTGTGACTTTAAAAGATCAGGTCACAGAAAAAGAGCGCCAGCAGGATCTTCTGAAAGCGACCATGGATGAGGAGATCCGGGCTCTGCGTAAGGTCACAGAGGCCGCAGAGTCGAAACTAAAACAAGAGCTGGAACTAATATCAACATCCTACGACCAACTCAAAGTCAGCAATGGCTTGGATGTTGAGGCGCTTAAAGCGGTGTCAAAAACGTTTTTAAGTCAGCTCAACGAAGAGATTCAGGCTTCGGTCCAGACCACATCCCTGCCAGAGATGACCGAGGTTCAGCCCAGAGAGACCA
>NW_023627415.1:0-2554 GCF_014905685.2 Nematolebias whitei | reverse complement strand
ACGTCTTTTGGGGGTTCCTTTTCGTACTTCCCCTGATAATATGGGTCACTTTGGTTCCCATATCTTTGCGTTCTATGCACACCCCATTTACGATAATCACGTTCATCCTCTGAAAGAGGAGCTTTTTTGTCCCAGCATGCACCTTCATGACGCGGTTTGTTAGTTTGAACAGACTGTTTTTTCTCGCCTTTTTTAGGAGGAGGTGGCGAGGCACGCCGTCCTTCCAGTTCTAGATAGAGGGGTTTAACCTTTACACCAGGAAACACTTCTATGGGCGTCTTAGCACGAGAACATGCCTCAAACACATTCACAGCACACTGTTTAATCTCATTGATGGACTTTTCTCTTAAATTTGCCATCATTTGTACTGATGTTTTAAAATCAGTGTGGAGATTTTTGCTGAAAACAAATTTAAAACCTTCTTCCTCCTCCATTCCGGTTTCATTTCTGTTACCAAAATAAGCTTGGAAGATTCTTTTGTAATAAACTTTTGGATGTTCATTCTTGCCCTGCGTGACCTTGTCAGCAGCTGGGAAACCAGCAGGTCCCGTGCAGGGGTCGTACTCTCTGATCAAAGCTTCACACAGAAGGTTGTAATCCTTTCTCGTTGCATCAGGTAGACGCTCGATGAAGGTGAACACCTCTCTGTCTGAAGTGAGCCTTATCAAACTGATCTTATCCTCAACCGTAGCATTAGGATAACCTTTCAGTCTGAATTCAAGATCTTTGAGGTACGCTTTCGTTCCATTTGAACCCATTGGTCCAGGTACAAAGCGTTGTACATATTTTGAGATTTTTTGCAAATCATCCATTGAAGGAGGAAGTATCAACGGTCTCTGTTGCATGTTTGGTAGTGCAAATTGGTGCAGGTCTGTCCCTATCACCCGAGATGAAGGTGGAGGTGTTTCTCTACACATATGTGGAGGTGTTAGAATGGGATTAAGAGCAGGAGGTGCAACAACATCTTTCTGGGGTGATGGCGGTTGGCCTGGACTCTGTCTTTGATCTTCTTTGAGTTCCAGACAAGCTTGCCCTACGTCAGAAATCTTATTTGTTGCTGTGGCTAGTTTTTCCTCACAAGCTTTCAAGCGTTCCTGTGATGTTTGACATTCACTTTGTAAACGCACACATTTTTCGAGTAATGCCCCTTTTTCCAGTCTGCAATTGTCCAGCTCTTTTGATGCGAGCTGCAACTGTTGTTGTAGCACACAGTTGTCTGAACACACAGCTTGGTACTCAAGGTCTCTATCCCTAATCTTCTCCTCAAAAGAGTGAGCCTGTGATGACAGCTGATCTTCTAAGTGCTCCCTCACACCTTGCACCTCGACAGCACGTGTCTCATCAAGTTTAGACTGTTCCATCAATTTGTCAAACATCTCCTTTTCAGTTGCAATTGCTCTAGACAGCATGACATTTCGTGCAACCTGATGGTCCAATTCCTCTTTGAGAAGCAGAGAAATTTTTGCTAACCGTTCACGGCTCAGTTTTTTATCCTCACTTACCGTAGCTCCTTTTGATAAACTTATCAGTTCTGCAGCTCTTTGAGCTTCATCAAGGCTTCCTAACGGTGCACAAACAATTGGATTTGTTAAAATACATAAGGCTGTCTGAATGACATCTTGGGAGTCCAAAAGGTCAATGTTTACGTCTTCTCCTGCCATTATCTCCTATTTAAGAATTAAATAAGAAGATGTATTGCTCTAGGTGGTAACTTAAACAGAAAAGTTTCTTTTTTCTGATAAGTTTACTCTTATTTAGTGATCTAGCAATTAAACGTGCATTATCTTTTAGCAAATGAGTAAACTTTATCAACTCTGTGAATATCTGTACTGTATCTATTAAAAAGTTTCTAATTTTTCATTCTGCACCTCTGTTTGAGGAATTTATCAGTGAATGAAAAAATGTTTTGGTAAATGCCTTTCTCGCATAAATACCTTAATCACTTTTTAAATGCAAGATAACAGTAATAATTCAGCTTGAGGAACGTGTATTAACTCAAAAATGCGTCTGACAAAAATAAACACGTATAATTTCACCCAAAATAACCTAAAAACGAAGTGAAACTGTGATATCAAGTTTCCACAGGAGGGGGCAGTATAACCTTATTTTATTTTAACCCAGACACTGTTAGTGACGACCAGTAGGAGTCGCGATGACTTCCTGTGGCATCCGGTGACATCCGGTCGTTAGCTGTTAGCTTAAAATTAGCATCGGCTAGCGTGGTCCAAAAACACCATTTAATGACGGATTTCAAACTGAAACGTGGCAAAGTTTCAGCGATTAGGCTTCAAAGAAAAGGAGCAGCGGATCAGAATCCAACTTTAAAGCGTTTTTTAACTTTAAACAGTAGATTGAAATTCCCTATGAAGACGAGCTTCATTTCCGGGTCACGTGACTGAATCTACCAATGACAGAGCAGCAACGGGGGTGGGTTCTTATATCGCTGACTCAGAGGAAGTGACGCAGACACGTCACTCACTTCTCAGCGAATCAAAGCGTTCCAACTCAGCCGTTTTCAACCAATCACAGATCGTTTTTCCAACTAGCGTGTAGC
>NW_023627414.1:0-2555 GCF_014905685.2 Nematolebias whitei | reverse complement strand
CGTGTGTGTGTGCGTGCGTGTGCGTGCGTGTGTGTGTGTGTGTGTGTTCCAAACACCCCAAACTGGAACACAAGCATTAACTGAGTTCATAGCATGCATCAAGATTTTTGCAGTGTTGCTGTGTTTAGATTTTTGCATTAACGTTATGATGTGTGACATGACGGGGGATTCATAATTCACTTCAATGACAGGTTGAATTTTTAAACAATATGTTTTCTTTGTGTGTGCGCGCATGTGTAAGTGTGTGTGTGCACATGAGAGCGAGAGCGTGAGAGAGAAAGAGAGAGAGCGTCTCCATATTTCTCTTTGGCGTGTATATTGCTTTACCTTGATCAGTGACAGAACATTTCCACCAATAACAATAACACTAATGGTGACCAGCTTTACAACCCAGTCATGACCACATCCATAACAGCTGACAACACACACGCGCACACACACACACACATATGTTTCAGTCGACACTAAGTCTGACCCAATCATGTCGGCGCTCGCTCTCTCCATTTGCATAAAACAATTACCCTGGGCGGACTCAAGGTTCAATGTCGTCTAGACAACATGTTTCACTGTGGTGTCATCAAGCTGTGTGTGTGTGTGTGTGTGTGTGTGTGTGCGTGTGTGTGTGTGTGTGTGTGTGTGTGTAAGTAGGGGGGAACACACTAGATTGGTTGTAAATTAGCTGGGGTATGGTTGCTCGGGCACTGGCCACATCACATCACCCTGAGGCACACGGGGCTTGGAAGGATTTATTCACACAGATAATGCACTCATGCAAATGAAGCAGCCTGGACACACACACACACACACACACACACACACACACTGGCAGTGACATGGAGGAGTAAGGGGGGAACCAATATTCATAGCAGTGCATGGACAGAGAAATAGGATGGTACATCAGTTTGTGTGTGTGTAGGGGTGTGCATGTGTGTGTATGTCTACATTTGTGTTTGTTGATCTCTTTTTATTTCTCACCATCTTTCTCTGTCTCTCCTCTCAGCTTTCACCATCCCATTATTTTCTGCTACTGAGGCTCAGCGATCGATACAAACAAGTCGTCGGGCATTAGAGAGAAAGAGCTGCTTTCTTCCCTTCCTCCCCTCCAACAGACCAGAGGCCACGCACAGAGAAAAGGATGAAGAAAGGAGCAATAATAAATGACAAGACACACTTTCACCTACTTCCCCCGAAACTGGCTTTTGCTTGGAAATGTTGCCATTTACGACCAGATAAAAAATCAAAGTGTGAACGGGTGTGCAGTGTGTGGGGCTCTGTGTGTTTGTGGCTCCAGAGGGGAGCAGGTCGTCTCGCAGACGCCACTCTTTGATCCTCGTTTTAGTGTTTTTATTTATTTGTTGAGTTGAAGTGTCCTTGAGCTCAGATGCTGAACCTCTAATTACCCAGTGATGTATCACCCATATGTGAACGTGTGAACAAAAAGTTCAGTGTCAAACCATGAAGTGTTACATGAGTGTGGTTGGTTTGTAAAAATGGGTATAAACAGTTTGTTTTCAGTTTTACACAGTTTGTTTTTAATGAAACACTTTTCATGTTCTAACGCCAGTTTCTCTAAAATCACTTTACTGTATGCTAAAAAACATATAGGATACATGCACCACACATACTGTATAGTGTATATTTTCTGGCATATAAGTTGCTCTGGAGTATAAGTTGCATCAGTCAAAAAAGCATCATGAAGAGGAAAAACATATTATGTAAGTTGCATGTATTGTGCATCGCAGCTTTCCTGTTGTGTTTAATATGCATTTATTAAATGGTCAAAACTGTTTAATTTCACCTGGGCAACACAGCGCCATCAATCCATCCATCAATCCATCCATCAATCCATCCATCCATCCATCCATCCATCCATCCATCCATCCATCCATCCATTCATTCATCCATCCATCATGGCCAGAGCCACTAGCTCTCCAGCGTTCTTCTGCCTGCACCAGCTGAGTGAAACGAACACACACGAGAGGACTTGTAGTTGTAGTTCTTCGAAATTTAAAACATCAGTCAAAAATTGCGTTATGAAAACGGACCAAAACTTATATTAGTCACTTTGGTGTATAAGTTGCAGAACTGACAAAGCTATGCAAAAAACTGTGGCATATACGTCGGAAAATACGATAATACTTATTCTTTTGGCTTTTCCCTCTTCAGGGGTCTCCACAGAGCGTCATCATCCTCCATTTCACTCTGTCCTCTGCGTCCTCTGTCCACTCTCCAACTACCTCCATGTCCTCTCTAACTGCATCCATATATCTCCTCTTTGTCTTTTTCCTGGCAGCTGCATTTCTAACATCCTTCTACCAATATACCCACTGTCCCTCCTCTGGACATGTCCAATCCATTGTCCCTCCTCTGAACATGTCCAAACCATTGTCCCTCTTCTGGACATGTTCAAACCACCGTCCCTCCTCTGGACATGTCCAATCCACTGTCCCTCCTCTGAACATGTCCAAACCATTGTCCTTCTTCTGGACATGTCCAAACCACTGTCCCTCCTCTGGACATGTCCAAACCACTGTCCCTCCTTTGAACATGTCCAA
>NW_023627413.1:0-2555 GCF_014905685.2 Nematolebias whitei | reverse complement strand
TCAGAATGAATGGAGACGGTCATATCTCAGCCAAAAATTGTTTTATAAATATGGGAAAAATCTATAAATATGTCGCTTCGGCTTATAAGTTGCAGGGCATGTAAATTATGCAAAAAAGTGTGATTTATAGGGCGGAAAGTATGGTACTCATTTTAGGCTTTTCTCTCGGAAAATAAACACAAATTAAATTTCCAAGCACAAGAAAGCTAATAAAAAAATCTCATAAATTAAATAATTTACATGAATAAATAAATAAAAGGTTAATGCTTATGAGGGTCCTAATGTTCTGGATCTACAATAATTTAAACTAAACTTTTAGCCTTTCTCCAAAATATTGTTCAAGTTGTTGAAAGTTTAAAAGAATGTGTGTGTGTGTGTGGGGGGGGGGGGGGGGGGAGGGATAAAATCACAATTAATTTTTTTTTTCTTTTCTTAAATTCAAATATTTTTCTGTCCATGAGTCCTTTCATCGAAGTTCAAGTCAAGTCAACTTTATTGTCATTATCATTACGGGCAAAAAGTGTGTGTGCTGGGTGAGTGGGGTCCTTCATGATGCAGGTGGCCCTCTTCCTGCATCTGGAGGTGTAGATGTCTGTGATGGTGGGGAGGCTGACTCCAACAGATTTCTGTGCAGCCTTCACTGCTCTCTGCAAAGCTTTTCTTTCTGCAGCTGTGCAGCCTCCATGACACACGTTAAACAGTTCTGGCCCACCTATGAAAACGTTTGGACACCCCTGCTCTAGATGTCACGTTGATCCAGATGATGGCTGCAACCCATGCACCAAGTTCATCACAGAGAATCTTCTGAGATTTTCTTATTTTTCCAATATTTTACTACCCACTTTTTCACAAAGGAAACACAACCTGGATGAAAGAAGTTCCACAGCTTCCATATTTAGGCCTCAAAAGTTGTGATGAGGGTGTTATTGATCATTTTCAAACATTCTGTGAGAAGGAGGAATCTGTTAGCCTTCAGAAGCATAAAACTGCTTGATATTTCTTTCCGCAGAGACAGTTTTCATCCGTTCATGATGAAATTAATGATTTAAATTACAAATGATAATTGACATAAGAGGGAGCCTGATGCTTTGTCAATAACTGCCACCTTCTCGCCCCGTGAGAAGCATCAGTGTAGCTGAATAAACCACAAAAATTGAACAGCACTCCAAAGAAAACCTTATTACGTCTCTCCTCATGTGGTTGCCCGACAGCAGGAGTTTTGCTGTTTAATTCCATTGTGATTACCCCCCCACACCCCCCGCCCGATTGTCAAAAGCTCAAAACGAGATTGATTAGCCGCCCTTCATTTTAAGAAGTCACTGGCTGCCAGTGAGGCTAACCGTGTGTCAAGCTTCTGCTTATGAATGCAGCTTTGAAAGAGCTTTTTATGGGAGCCAGTCTGCGCTCGGCTCATTGTTCGAACTCGCACCGTGTTTCATTACGAGCAAAGTTGTTGGAGCATAGAAATATTAAACAGGATCAGCAAATCCTGCATCCGCAGTCTGTCCTGGTCCCAGCTGACCACAGAGGTTGGCACCACTGGCTGCACTGAGGCTGACTGGCAGGCTGGGTTGGTTTGATTTATCATTTTGGTCTAAGTGTGTGTAAAAAGTGGATTCAAGCAAACCACAGGAAGTGGATTAAAATGTTAAAGGCCTAGAACTGCAGGCCACGGTTTTAGACTGAGATCATCTTGTGTGGAAAAATGTCAGACCTTGAAATAAACAGTTTGTTCATCCATCCATTGTTTTTACCCTCTTCTTACTTTTTTGGGTTGCGGGGGTCACTGGTGCCCATATCCAGTGACTGTGTGAGAGGCGGGGGACACCCTGGACAGGTCTCCAGTCCATCACAAGGACACATAGAGACAAACAACCATTCACTCTCTCACTCACACCTAGGGACAATTTAGAGTTACCGATCAGCCTAACATGCATGTTTTTGGTTTGTGGAGGAAACTGGAGTACCTGGAGAACACTCACGCACGCACGGAGAGAACATGCAAACTCCACCCAGGAAGGAACTGGGCGAGGATTTTCGCTTCTCGCTGAGAGGCAACAGATACCAACTGATCCACCATGCCATCCACATTTTGTTCAGTCTCATACTCAGAAAATGTGTTGTGACAGTGGTTTCTGATTTATACATCTAAAACACAAACTGTCTCTGTCTGTAGAGTTTGGACCCAGAAATGCAGAACTCACTGGGATCCCAAATAAAACTTTAGGTTTTGGTTAAATAAAACATGGGCTGTCATGGCACTAAAAACAAACAAGTTAGAAGACCTGGCACGAGGGTAAACAGTATATAGAAGGTGGGCCTGTGATCGGAAGGTTGCTGGTTCAACTCCCTGTACGGACAACATCAAAATGCGGGTGGGAAAGGTACAATACCCCCACCTGCTCCCCTGAGAACTAGACGGCAGCGCTCTACTCCACACAGAGGTCTGTGGTTGCGTCACGAAGGGCACCCAACGTAAAAATTATTCCCAAGCCTTTGGGCAAGATTGTTCACTGTGGTGACCCCTGAAGAAGGAGCAGCTGAAAGAAGAAGAA
>NW_023627412.1:0-2556 GCF_014905685.2 Nematolebias whitei | reverse complement strand
CGTGTGTGTGTGCGTGCGTGTGCGTGCGTGTGTGTGTGTGTGTGTGTGTTCCAAACACCCCAAACTGGAACACAAGCATTAACTGAGTTCATAGCATGCATCAAGATTTTTGCAGTGTTGCTGTGTTTAGATTTTTGCATTAACGTTATGATGTGTGACATGACGGGGGATTCATAATTCACTTCAATGACAGGTTGAATTTTTAAACAATATGTTTTCTTTGTGTGTGCGCGCATGTGTAAGTGTGTGTGTGCACATGAGAGCGAGAGCGTGAGAGAGAAAGAGAGAGAGCGTCTCCATATTTCTCTTTGGCGTGTATATTGCTTTACCTTGATCAGTGACAGAACATTTCCACCAATAACAATAACACTAATGGTGACCAGCTTTACAACCCAGTCATGACCACATCCATAACAGCTGACAACACACACGCGCACACACACACACATATGTTTCAGTCGACACTAAGTCTGACCCAATCATGTCGGCGCTCGCTCTCTCCATTTGCATAAAACAATTACCCTGGGCGGACTCAAGGTTCAATGTCGTCTAGACAACATGTTTCACTGTGGTGTCATCAAGCTGTGTGTGTGTGTGTGTGTGTGTGTGTGTGCGTGTGTGTGTGTGTGTGTGTGTGTGTAAGTAGGGGGGGAACACACTAGATTGGTTGTAAATTAGCTGGGGTATGGTTGCTCGGGCACTGGCCACATCACATCACCCTGAGGCACACGGGGCTTGGAAGGATTTATTCACACAGATAATGCACTCATGCAAATGAAGCAGCCTGGACACACACACACACACACACACACACACACACACACTGGCAGTGACATGGAGGAGTAAGGGGGGAACCAATATTCATAGCAGTGCATGGACAGAGAAATAGGATGGTACATCAGTTTGTGTGTGTGTAGGGGTGTGCATGTGTGTGTATGTCTACATTTGTGTTTGTTGATCTCTTTTTATTTCTCACCATCTTTCTCTGTCTCTCCTCTCAGCTTTCACCATCCCATTATTTTCTGCTACTGAGGCTCAGCGATCGATACAAACAAGTCGTCGGGCATTAGAGAGAAAGAGCTGCTTTCTTCCCTTCCTCCCCTCCAACAGACCAGAGGCCACGCACAGAGAAAAGGATGAAGAAAGGAGCAATAATAAATGACAAGACACACTTTCACCTACTTCCCCCGAAACTGGCTTTTGCTTGGAAATGTTGCCATTTACGACCAGATAAAAAATCAAAGTGTGAACGGGTGTGCAGTGTGTGGGGCTCTGTGTGTTTGTGGCTCCAGAGGGGAGCAGGTCGTCTCGCAGACGCCACTCTTTGATCCTCGTTTTAGTGTTTTTATTTATTTGTTGAGTTGAAGTGTCCTTGAGCTCAGATGCTGAACCTCTAATTACCCAGTGATGTATCACCCATATGTGAACGTGTGAACAAAAAGTTCAGTGTCAAACCATGAAGTGTTACATGAGTGTGGTTGGTTTGTAAAAATGGGTATAAACAGTTTGTTTTCAGTTTTACACAGTTTGTTTTTAATGAAACACTTTTCATGTTCTAACGCCAGTTTCTCTAAAATCACTTTACTGTATGCTAAAAAACATATAGGATACATGCACCACACATACTGTATAGTGTATATTTTCTGGCATATAAGTTGCTCTGGAGTATAAGTTGCATCAGTCAAAAAAGCATCATGAAGAGGAAAAACATATTATGTAAGTTGCATGTATTGTGCATCGCAGCTTTCCTGTTGTGTTTAATATGCATTTATTAAATGGTCAAAACTGTTTAATTTCACCTGGGCAACACAGCGCCATCAATCCATCCATCAATCCATCCATCAATCCATCCATCCATCCATCCATCCATCCATCCATCCATCCATCCATCCATTCATTCATCCATCCATCATGGCCAGAGCCACTAGCTCTCCAGCGTTCTTCTGCCTGCACCAGCTGAGTGAAACGAACACACACGAGAGGACTTGTAGTTGTAGTTCTTCGAAATTTAAAACATCAGTCAAAAATTGCGTTATGAAAACGGACCAAAACTTATATTAGTCACTTTGGTGTATAAGTTGCAGAACTGACAAAGCTATGCAAAAAACTGTGGCATATACGTCGGAAAATACGATAATACTTATTCTTTTGGCTTTTCCCTCTTCAGGGGTCTCCACAGAGCGTCATCATCCTCCATTTCACTCTGTCCTCTGCGTCCTCTGTCCACTCTCCAACTACCTCCATGTCCTCTCTAACTGCATCCATATATCTCCTCTTTGTCTTTTTCCTGGCAGCTGCATTTCTAACATCCTTCTACCAATATACCCACTGTCCCTCCTCTGGACATGTCCAATCCATTGTCCCTCCTCTGAACATGTCCAAACCATTGTCCCTCTTCTGGACATGTTCAAACCACCGTCCCTCCTCTGGACATGTCCAATCCACTGTCCCTCCTCTGAACATGTCCAAACCATTGTCCTTCTTCTGGACATGTCCAAACCACTGTCCCTCCTCTGGACATGTCCAAACCACTGTCCCTCCTTTGAACATGTCCAA
>NW_023627411.1:0-2556 GCF_014905685.2 Nematolebias whitei | reverse complement strand
GATTCTATAATCTCTGATCATATGCCTATAACATTCCAGACTGTTCTCACATATGCTCCTGTTAAAACTCACACTCCTGCTCAGGGCTGTCGGATTATTATTTTTCCACCATGCTTTCTTAAAGAGGTTTTCTCTTGTTTTAAGCACTTGGTTCTTGACCTTTTTAACGGTAGTTTGTTGTCTGGAGTAGTCCCTGCTAATTTTAAACATGCTGTTGTGCAGCCCCTATTAAAAAAACCTGGTCTCGATCCCACTGTGTTGGGGAATTTTAGGCCCATCTCTAAGCTTCCCCTCCTGTCAAAAATCTTGGAGAAAATTGTTTATGCTCAGTTAAAATCCTTCCTGGATGAACATAACATCATGGATGTGTTTCAGTCTGGATTTAAAACTCTCCATAGCACAGAGTCAGCTCTGCTGAGAGTTTTTAATGACGTCCTCCTGGCATGTGACTCAGGTGATCATGTGATTCTTGTTTTACTGAACTTAACTGCTGCGTTTGACACAGTGGACCACAGCATTTTATTGTCATGTCTACAGCATCAAGTAGGCATTGGTGGGACTGCTCTGGAGTGGTTGGGGTCCTATCTGACTGACAGAACTTTCTCTGCAAAAACTGCTGGGCATGAATCCTATTCTGCTCCCATGTCATGTGGGGTACCTCAGGGATCAATTTTAGGGCCTTTGCTTTTTTCTTTATATCTGCTTCCTCTAGGATCAATTTTTAGAAAACACAGCATCTCCTTTCACTGCTATGCTGATGATTGCCAAATCTATGTTCCTTTGAGGCGAGTTGATGCCTGGTCCATTAAACCTCTTTTATCATGTCTCGAGGATCTTAAAGCTTGGATGGCCCTAAACTTCCTGCATTTTAATGA
This sequence comes from Nematolebias whitei, assembly GCF_014905685.2. NCBI lineage: Eukaryota > Metazoa > Chordata > Actinopteri > Cyprinodontiformes > Rivulidae > Nematolebias > Nematolebias whitei. Next base: position 1,681 of record NW_023627411.1, on the reverse strand, counting down.
AAAAAAGACTGAGGTACTTGTTTTTGGACCTAGTGGAGCTTGTTTGAGCCCTCCAGTCGACTTAGACCCCATAACAATGTACGTAAAGTCTACAGTTACAAATCTTGGTTTTAAGACGGACAGTGATTTTAAACTCGACAGTCAAATAAGGGCCACAGTAAAGTCTGGTTTTTATCATTTGAGAAAATTGGCAAAAGTAAAACCTATTCTTTCAAGGCAACAGTTTGAAACAGTAATCCATGCCTTCATTTCATCACGGCTGGATTACTGTAATTCTCTCTATCTCGGAGTCAGCCAGGCCTCACTCGCACGTCTGCAGCTGGTGCAAAATGCTGCTGCACGTCTTTTAACTGGAACACACAAAAGACAGCACATCACACCTGTCCTGGCTTCTCTCCACTGGCTGCCCGTGTATTTTAGAGTTCATTTTAAAATTATTTTGTTTGTTTTTAAGGTTTTAAACAGTCTTGCCCCCCCTTATTTAACAGAGCTTCTCCACCATTACACTCCACCTCGGTCACTCAGGTCTGCTGACCAGCTGCTCCTGGTCATCCCCAAGAGTAAGAGGAAGCTTAGAGGAGACAGGGCCTTCTCTCTTAGTGCCCCTAAATTATGGAACACTCTGCCTTTGTACATTCGACAGGCCCCCTCGCTGTCCATTTTTAAAACCCATCTAAAAACTCATCTCTATTCATTGGCCTTCAACCCAACTGAGTCTTGATTTTACTTTATTTTATTGGTGTTGATTTTATCTGTTTAACTTGTTGTTTTATTGTGTTTTAAATTGAGTTGTGTGCTTGGGTTTGTAGCTCTGTTTTTATGCTGTCTTTTATCTTGTTTTTAACTGATGTTTCAGCACTTTGTTTCAGCTATGGCTTTGTTAAAGTGCTTTATAAATAAAGTTGATGATGATGATGATGATGATATGGTATTAGAGTTGTGCTAAAAAGACATTCCCGAAAATGTACTATGTTTGTAATGTATGTATGTAATATTTGATCATTTGATTTAGTTTTAGGCATACTTTGCGTTCAGCAGCACGGTGGAGCAACTGGTAGAGCTGCTGCCTCTCAGCGAGCTGGTCCCTAGTTCAAATCCCAGTCCAGGGGCCCTTCTGGATGGAGTTTGTATGTTCTGTCCGTGCATGCGTGGGTTTTCTCCGGGTACTCCGGTTTCCTCCCACAGACCAAAAATATGCATGTTAGGCTGATTGGTAACTCTAAATTGTCCCTAGGTGTGAATGTTTGTTTGTCTCTATGTGGCCCTGTGATGGACCTGTGACCCGTCCAAGGTGTACCCCACCCCTCACTCAGTGATTGCTGGACATGGACACCGGCGACCCCCGTGACCCAAAATGGAAGAAGCGGGTAAAAGATAATGGATGGATGGATGGATGTTTTGCATTCTAAAGTTGGTTAAGTGTAGCGGTCATTTTGTGTCATTCAGACTAGGTTAATGGTTGGCCCTGTCGCTGTTTAAAGTGCTTTATAGATAAAATGGTATGGTATGGTAAAATATCTGTGTAGCTACATCTAAGACAATAGGCAGGTGAATATAAGTCAGCCCATAATAAAACAATTCTGTTTATGATTAAGACTGATCCACTACCTGTCAGGATTTTGTGGACAGGAACAAACCCAATGTGCAGACAGGACTCAAACTCGGCAGATTACAAAAATAA
>NW_023627410.1:0-2556 GCF_014905685.2 Nematolebias whitei | reverse complement strand
ATATATATATATATATATATATATATATATATATATATATACACACTAAAATAAACTACTACTTACTACTTGTACTACTATTCCTACTTTGTGGTTTTTCACTTATCGTGGGGCTTCAGGGTACTGTTCCCCTGCGATAAACAAGGGACTATTGTATATGAATAAATAAATAAAATAAAACCACTAAGCTATCCCCTAAAAATAGATTGGGCTTTAATATTTTTCCATAATTTTTTTTTTTTTTCAAAACTTAATGCAAACTATGTTTTTCCTGGTCTAAAATGTAAAAAATAAAGTAAAATAAATTTATTTGGTCTGACTTATAGAAAACATTAGTGAGAAGCAGATAAAAATGGTTCCAGTTAGTCTCCTGCAAACACAATAGATGAGCAACTAAACGTCAGCCAGTTTGTCTGAGGCAGAGCCAAAAGCTGTATTCACAGTCTGTTATTAGGAAAAGATATACTGAAATGTCAAACTAATTTCCTCTTCAATACAAAGTAACATGTTGAATGAAAGAAGCCACACTGTCATGCAGGGTCTTATCACTCTGCTGTCAAATAACATGTTTGAACAAGGCTAGACATGTTGGTAAAGGATGTAGAGAAAAGCTTTAAAGCACACTCGGCAGATTCTCGTGCCATTTAAATGCAAACATGCATTGCATACACAGAAGGGTATTTATTGTAATAAATGTTCATGACTTTAAGATAAACCGTAAATGTTTTTCAGTAAAACTGGTCCATCTTATTGTTTACAAAGCAGCAGGAAAGTCTGAGCTTTTATCTAAAATTACACTCTGAACAATTAGTTTGTCTAAATGTTTCTCTAAATTACAAGCAGAACTACCTGACAGCATGCTGTTTGATGCTTCTGTGCACCAGGGTTTCTAAAGCTTACCTGCTTTATAGGCTATTACGTTGGTTTTGGCCACAGACTTTTTGTAACAAAGATAAACACAGGAGCCCCACTGAAAAAGGAGCAGAACAGGAAAAGTTAGCACATCGTCTCAACAGAAATGGATAATCTCTGTGGATATCAGAAACAAAACAAAAATCTGATTTCAACACGTATTCCAGTAACATGGCTTTTCAAAAGTGAAATTGTAGTTAGGACTGGACAGCTAATGAACCCACCCATTAACATTCAACCTCACATTGATTCAGTGAACATCTCTTTCCTTTTGTTTCCTTCCCTTTTGCACTTGTATCTGTTGTTAATTGTTTGTCTCTGTGTTTGGCATTTTCCAGTCTTTTGTCTTTTCTCCATTTCTGAACTTTTGACATGTGGTTATTGAACCAGACAACTTGCCCTGTGCTGGTTTGTTTAGTCTCTTCCTTGCTGTTTTCTCATTATAGAGTTCACAACTTGACGTCACACTTCCAACATACTGGCACCTTCCACCATCCCAGTAGGATAAACTATTCAAAAGCAACTTTCCACCTCAGTGAACATGCATGACAGACCAATAATGGTTGTGTACTGTTGGATTAAAGGCTGTACAAATAAAGCAGATAAATCAGTAGAGCCAAGTTTTCATTTTATCCTGAAAATGATAAAGCATGGAGTTAAAAAAAAAGTTGCATCTCAGCATCGAGTGCCGAGTGTGCCAATATTATTTTCAACAGGAAAGACAATCAGTCAGAAACTGCAAGCATTTACTCCTAACTCTTTGATAGTGCTGAAGGAATTTTCAAATGTAATATATTAAGAATCTTGACAATTTTATACTGATGTAGTTGCAAACAACACATTATTTATTAGGTGAAAATTATGTTGGACTGGGCTCATGCATTTTCAAGGTTCAAGGTTCTTTATTACCATTTGCATCACATGTGGTACATGAGGTGGAAGGAAATGGTGTACACAGGGTCCCAGTTACATCCAAAAATAGGTCCCATTCATATAGATTTAAGAGGCTGTCACATAGTGATGTAGCATCAGAGTATGAAAAATGGCAAACACGTTGGTGTAAGTCACATATCGGTAGGTTAGGTGGAAGTTTTGAACAAGTTACCAGCACACTGATATACGATGGCGAAAGTTTGTTGTAAGATGACGCCCAACAATATAATAAAGTTGTGCGTGCACACAATTTTCATTGTACATTGATATGTTGCTGAAAAGTTTGGTATAAGTTATAGGTATGCGACAGGTAAGTTATGCATATGTTCACATGTTACATGTAAGTTACTCATAAGTGACATACATCAGAAACCAACTGGGCAATTGTGTAGTGTATGAACAACATATTCCTAACATATATGAAAATAAAGGCCCAGCCATTTTATAACATTTTAGACAACTTATGGCGAAGTAGGAACATTTTGTCTATAATGCTGGCATATGCTCAATCAATCAATCAATCAATCAATCAATCAATCTATCTATCTATCTATCTATCTATCTATCTATCTATCTATCTATCTATCTATCTATCTATCTATCTATCTATCTATCTATCTATCTATCTATCTATCTATCTATCTATCTATCTATCTATCTATCTATCTATCTATCTATCTATCTATCTATCTATCTATCTATCTATCTATC
>NW_023627409.1:0-2557 GCF_014905685.2 Nematolebias whitei | reverse complement strand
TAAGCCTTGAAGCTGCAGAGGGAAAAACAAACTTTACACAGAAGAAAATGGTTCGAAAAAGAGTTGTGTTTGCGGTCTACAGCTCAGAACCCAGCCGAAGGAGAACTGTTCAGCTGTCCGGGTCTGCGGACGCTGCCGGGTCACAATGATCCGATGGGACCAAAGCCCAGAGTCCCTGAATCCCACAGATGCCTCCTCACGGCGCTGTATTTTCTTTAGGTTTTGATTTTCTCACCAAATGCTACGAAAATCAAAACCTAAAAAAACCACAGAGCTGCAGGTTGATGATGTCATCACGAGGCGCCGACACAACACGTCCAGTTGACTTCAGAAGTTCAGAAACACAGCAGCACCTGGGAGGAGCAGCGCCACCTGCTGTTCAACCTGTTTATCCAGGAAACCGACAAGTTTCTGATCGATAACTGAAGTTTCTTGGAAACGAGTCGTCGATGGCGGCGCCAGCCAGATGTTGAAGCGTTTACAGGTCCGAGCAGAGGGCACAGCTGCACTGATCAAACGGACCCACCACGAACAAGCAAACCTGCACAAAACAGACAAACTGAAAACATTTATTACCAGAGAAGCCGGATCAAACCGCATTAAAATGATTGATTAGACAACAAATTTATCAGATCCGATCAGAACTTTCATCAATAATCTCAGAGCTTCAGTTTGGTTGTTTGTGTAAATCACAGAGTTCCAGCTGAACGAACCACTTCTTTCATCATTTTTACTAACATGAACTGAAAACGGTGCTGAAGTCGTCGGGCGTCTCGCCGCAGACTGAGGTGACCTCATCGCTCTCTCCTGTTGCCTAGCAACAGGCTCCCAGCTCCACGGCGACGACGGGCCTGAAGCTGTGTCACGTTCATATTTCACTTGTTCCGAGGCGGCTCTAAATAATCCAGCATAAGCTTCATCTGATGAGACCAGATTCAGACGGCCCACTTCAAGCCAGATGTTTTCTGACCGCCTCGGTTGTGATTTCTGAATGAACCAAGGGTGTGTGTGTGTGTGTGGGGGGGGGGTCAAAGCCAACCCACCCCTGATGTGCCTTTGTACAAGGTGAGGTAGTAACGGTTGGCGTGTCGCCGACCATCGGGCTGTGACCGAGCAGCTTGATCTGTGATGTACACTGGTCAAGAACAAGTCTCCACCTGGATGTAACTATGAAACAGGTCCGAGCCTCCTGTTGGATCATCACTGCACGGACGATCATGTTTCAGCTGCAACAAGTTATTTAACCCCAACTGGTGCAATGAGCTGCTTCTCATTTCTTCAACAACATGAAGAAAGTCTCATGGTGGTCGTGGAGAAGATGTCCGCCTGTTTGAGAAGAGTCAAATCATTGGCATCAAGCAGAGAAACATCTCAGGAGATTGTAGAAACTAAAACTGGGTTAAGAACTGTCCAACACATTATTAAAAACTGGAAGGACAGTGGGGACCCATCGTGTTCCAGGAAGAAATGTGACTGGAAATAAATCCTGAATGATCGATGATCATTTAAACGTTTGTTGAAGTCATATGGAAGAAGAACACCAGCAGCACTCAGGGCTGTGGTTAATAGAGACCGTAAGAACATTTCCACACACAATGTGAAGGAACTCAAGGGACTGGGACTGAACAGCTGTGGAGCTTTAAGAAAACCACTAACCAGTGAGGCTAACTGGAAACAAAGGCTTCAATTAGCTAGGGAGCATAAAGATCGGACTCTGGAGCAATGGAAGAAGGTCATGTGGTCTGATGAGTCCAGACTGACCCTGTTCCAGAGTGATGGTGCATCAGGTGAAGTGATGCACCATCATGACTGGTGTCTACTGTACAAGCCTGTGGGGGCAGTGTTATGATGTGGGGTTGCTGCAGTTGGTCAGGTCCAGGTTCAGCACCAGTACGAGCTCAAAGACTGAGGCCAGCCGACTACCTGAATATACTGAAGGACCAGGTTGTTCCATCAATGGATTGGAACGGGCATATTCCAAGATGACAATACCAGGATTCATCGGGCTCGGATTGTGAAAGAGTGGTTCTGATTCTGGGAGCATGAGACATTTTCACACATGGATTGACCACCAGAGTCCAGACCTTAACCCCACTGAGAACCTTTGGGATGTGCTGGAGGAGGCTTGGTGCAGTGGTCAGAATCTGACGTCATCAATGAAAGATCTTGGTGATAAATTAATGCAACACTGGACGAAGCAGATCTTGTGACAGTGAAGAAGTTTATAGAAACAATGACTCAGTGAATGTATGATGTGATCAAAGCTAAAGGCGCTCCAACCAAATATTAATGTGACCTTTTATTTGGCAGCCACTTTTCTTTGGGTCAGGCCGTGTGTAACCGTGTTGAAGAAGCTCAAAGAAGAACTGGTCTGTGCAGCCATTTCCTGGAACTGCCTGATAAAAGATCCTGGAGACACGTCAGAACATCAGTCACCTGCTGTCACACAAAAACTCACCTGATGCTGCCGCTCCACAACTCCCTCCGGAGGTCAAGATGGAGTCCTCGGATGATGAAGAGTCCTCGGATGATGAAGAGTCCTCGGATGATGAAGAGT
>NW_023627408.1:0-2558 GCF_014905685.2 Nematolebias whitei | reverse complement strand
GTTGAGGATGACGTCAGCTGTCCTGTAGACGGAGCGTACTGCAGGGGCCGGCAGCATCGTTAGCAAGCAGCCGCTACGAGAGCGGAGTGAGCCGAAGGACAGAGGGCCACGTCTCTTCCCGCCTCTGAACGTGTACGCCAACAGCATAACGTGTTGTTCGCTGCGGCCGTGTGGAACGCATGCTGGTAAGCTTAGTTGGAGAGCAGTGTCACCGTCTCGGTTATGCTAACCGGAGGCACGGGACGCTGGTCCACCTCGACATCTTGCTCCAATGAAGCCTCCATCAGGCTTGGCTCCAGGGGGCACGGAGGGACTTTCCGCTCAGTGAACCCCTGCTCTGGAGATGGGTGCGGACTGTGGAGACCGGCTCCCCCAATCTACCAGGAAAGAACCGTCTGTGGCCTCGCCCGTAGGACGTCCTGTTGGAACACGAGGCCATATGGATCAAGACGGTGTGCCGGAATGGAACCCAGTAAACAACCTTCCCGCCGGATCATCCGAACTGGCGGGAAAAGGCGTGGGACGTAGAAAAGGGGTCCCTTCATGCCAGCCGCCCCCTGGGTTACGCCGGGCAACCCCTGAGGGCGCCGTCGGCCGGGAGCAGTGTGATCGCCGATGCGAAACGAGGTGGGATGGGGTGAGCATTCACTCAGCCCCCCTCCACCGACACTACGCTCTCCAGGAGGGAATGAGCAGCGAGGGGCTGCAGCTGATTGCTGCCTGTCCCAGAGGAACCATCCGATTCGCTCCGAGGGTCGGCGATAAGAGAAAAATTGCAAGATGGCGTTGTCCAGAGTGTAGTGACCTGTCACTGAGAAATATTCCTCGGTGCTTACCTTGAAATAAGACTGCTTGTCAGCTTCTCCTCGGGGAGGAGAACTCACCGGATGACCGGAGGTCGACTGCCGGGCCAAGCATCCTTAACAAAGGTTGGTCATCTACACAACTTTCCTTCTTCGTTCTTCTGACAGTGCTATTAGCTCGCTGAAGAAAAAATGGGAGCCGATTTCCTGCTCTTAACGTAATTTATACGGACCGGGTGGGGCCCACACAGCAGGTGGGCGTGGACTAAATTTTTTCAGTGCAATGCTGCGCATAACGGGATAAACCCATTAAGCGACAGCCTTAAAGGGCGAAGCATATACAAAATAGAACTCCGCTCCCAAACCACCGGATGGCTCAAAACGTTCACACGAGAAACGAGTGGACCCGTCAGCAAGCGTTTAGTCCTGAAAGAACACTGACTGAAAATTAGACGTGCAGATGTGGATCAGTTCTTGAAGGTTTTATGATGAAACAGACGACCTGAGACCACCTGAGACCACCAAGTCTCCAACCAGCACCTCCCTGAAGTGTGGCTCTTGAACATCAGTTGGACCTCCTCCCTGTGGTCTGAACTCCTTCACACATGCTCTGGAGGAGAATAAAGGAAAGGTGACAACGTCCAGCACAGAGCATGCTACACCATGATGATGCAAATGATGAAGGACAGGAGGAAGGTCAGGTGACCTGCGAGGTTAAAGGTCAACAAACGAAGAAGAAGAAGAAATCAAAGGGAAACAAATGAGTTGATTCTCTTCTCTTCTTTATGGGGGGGGGGTGGAGGGTGTGGGACATGATCAAGGAGGGGTGCAGGGAAATGTGACCATCGGTTCCTTTCAGGCCATGCATGCTCGTCCCTTCCCCCCATGGCTCTCGTTGGATCGCCTCTTTCTTTCATCTGTCAGAGATGGAGCAGGGAAGCAGGCAGGACCCCCCAGATTGGGACTGATGGGGGGAGGTGTGTTAGTTGAAGCCAGTGTTGGTGTGGCTGACAGGGGGTGGGTTAGTTGAAGCCGGTGTCGGTGTGGTAGGTGTAATGTCCGTCTGATGTTAGCTGGGTTGTCTCTGTAGCTGACGGCTGCAGCACTATGGGCTCGCCCCCGGCCTCTTCTCGACACAGAAACACACGTTAAGGCGCCGATGACATCACTGACCTGCGAGCAACGGGAGCGACACCAGCCGCTCGGCCTCACCTCTCTCATCAGACTGTAGCTGAGCCTCCAGGTCCTCGGGGGACACGTAGAAGTCCTGGGCCGGGCTCTCGCGGGGCCAGGGTTTACACCGCCCACAGCAGCAGTTGCAGCAGCAGCACAGGCAGCAGCAGAAGTAGCATCCAGTGGCCAGGCCGCAGAAGATGAACAGTGCCTGCAGGAGCAAACACAAGCTCGTGTTGAGAGAGGAGCGTTAACCAAACCAAAGACTCCTCCGTGTCCCTCACCTTCGGCCACCAGCTGGAGAGCACAAAGTAAGTGTTAACGTTCTCTTCTCCAAACTGCTCGGCCACGTACAGCCCCAGAGAGCCGTACTTATCGTAGATGTTACGCTTGGTGGCGTCGTTCAGAATGGCGTGGGTGTTGTTTATCTCCTTGAACTTGTCCGCTGCCTCTGGATTGTCAGGGTTCTTGTCGAGGTAAAACTTCAGCGCCAGTTTCCTGTTGAGAAGGAGGCAGAGCATGAAGTGATGAAGGTGGCAGCGGGGGTGAGACCTCCTGCTGGCCTGCAGAGCCTCACCTGTA
>NW_023627407.1:0-2558 GCF_014905685.2 Nematolebias whitei | reverse complement strand
ACACAACAATACATGAAAGACTTGGAAAGACACCTTAAAAACACTTTTGCTTTCGCACAGAAAAACCTGGAAAAATCAGCTGAAGGACGCAAAGCGTACTACGACCAAAAGGCCTCTCACGAGGAACTCCAAGTGGGAGACAGGGTCTGGTACTACACGTTTGCACCCAAAACTGGGAGAAGAGAGTCCGGGACCGGAACTCTCGCCCGTAAGCTGATGCCTAGATGGACTGGACCCCATCTGATAATCGACAAAGTGTCTCCAATTATCTACCAGATAAAAATCAGTAAAGGCCAAAAAGAGCCAACTGTTAAATGGGTACATCGAAACCAGGTTAAACAACACAAGGCGTGCAATAACTCCTCAGGAGACAAAGATCTCACAAAATCTGACCTCGTGGGAATAAGGGTCATCCAAGCAGAAGATAACTAATGGATAATAAATTTAACCATAGTTTAAATTCACAGGACCTACCCTTGACCACTACGAAACTAAGACCTACCTCTTTGTGCTTCCATAGGACAATGATGGTACCACTCCTGGTAATCTTCACCCTCTTGGGTGCCACCCAAGAAATCAAAGCCCTCGTACATGCGGTAAATGAGTTAGCCCTTAAGGTTGAAGCGGATTACGCTGTCGCACACCTAATGGATAGGATTTTTGCTGACATGCTTAGAGATATCAGTTCCTCGGTAGATACACTAGCCACCGGTAGGATCCCACCGTATCTAGTCTCTCTACAGATGGTGAACGACATCCTCAGCTCCGCGACGCACGAAAAAGTTGCGCAAACACAGGCACACCTGGCTTACACTCTCGGTAGCGCAATCCCAATCTACGTCAATCACAAAACATTTGAAATGGCGTTCATTATCAACCTACCGATAATTCCCTCAAACGGCATATATAGACTCAGGGACGTCATAAATGTTGGCAATTGGCACGGCGAAAACCATGTTCAAATTGACACACCAAGGATGGTTGCGTACCACGACGACAACCCCTCAGTTTACCTGGCTCCAAACCTGCAGATGTGTGTTCTCACTCGGGAGATACACTATCTGTGCCCGAGCAAACCGTTTATGTGGAATAAAACCGCGGGCATATGCGGATTAACACCTATTCCGGAAAATTCTAAGTGCTCAACGACCGTAACGCCTCGACACCTGGCTTACAGGTCCACAACTAAGAACCCGATCCAACCAATTACCTATGCGTGGTCGAGCGCGGACACATTAATCATAGCCCTGCTAATGACGATAACCCTCGTATTGTGTGGGATACTCGCATCCCTGTTCCGGGGCCAAACGTCACTCCGAGTCGACGTGGATCGCCATGCAGCGCACCTCGATATGATTATGCCTCGCGTAAGCGGGTCCGCGAAGAAGCCACTCACACGGGACAGCGTGACTGAAACTGACAACCAGGGTGAGGGGAAGCAGTGAAACAATGTTTCTAGATGCTTAGTCACTACTCTTGTCGGTGTTGAAACGTTGTTGACTTGGTTTTGGTTGTTTCTGAGGTAAGAATGAATCTTGTGTGTAAGTTAAGTTAGAGACTAAGAGGCCTTTAACCATGCCAACATGAAGTTCATTCGCTAAATTGCAATCCTTGCAGAGTCAATGTATATTATTGTTACCTTAAGTACCATAATCTACATTGATCTCACATCGCTTAAGCCGAACCTACTCGAACAATTCTATTCGGGGGGATAGCTAATTCTCTTTGATAAGTCTCGCCATAGACTTCCAAAACATTTATGGGGAAACCAAACACCCAATCTCAAGTCGTTCGTCTAAAAGACAACAGACATTTGAACCAAACTATATTTTGCCATGTAAAGCTAACTTAACCCAAGTTAGAAATGGAAAAGTAGTTTGGAAACCTTTTCTATAGGCTTAAACCCCTGTAGTTACCCCTTTTCAGCATGCTCCACCCCTTAACTGGTAGTTGTAGCTGTTCCCAACCATAATAGCTTACACACCAGGCGCATATAGTTAAGGCCTTATGTAAAATCCCCTTCATAAGCCCACCTTAAACCACATAATTGCATGACACATTGAACCAGAACGACACAGGCTGGACGTCGCTGGAGACAACCTTCGCTGGAGGCGACCTGCAATCCTGACGTTGGTCTCCACTCTTCATCCAGTGGCCGCTTCTTCAGTTCAACCCAAGGGTACCCCTCTGTATGCTGATTAATCAACACTTCCAATCGTTGTGGATTTACCATTGTGGATTATATGACTTTTTCCAATGGATTACAGACTCTGTTTCCAAGGGGTTAAAGCATTGCTACAATGGAATTATCGAGACGATATGGGATTATAATCAACACAATGGAATTACCAAGAACATTGTGGAATTACCTTGACTTTTGTTTTCCTTGCTGGATTACTCTTGACTCTTGTTTCTTTGCTGGATTACATCAAGCTTCAAGGACAATTGACGGCGTAAGTCCATAGTTGGAATTCATCCCCATGGACAGGTGATGATTTCCAAAGGGGGGACTGTAGTGGACTAGGCCCATGTCAAAAACTAAGTCTAAGGTCAAAAAT
>NW_023627406.1:0-2558 GCF_014905685.2 Nematolebias whitei | reverse complement strand
AATGATGGGATATGAGTTGATGTGTATAACCTTGACATTTCTGGTTTTACAAAAGAACAAACACTTCAAAGAAAAAACAGCTTGTGTAAGGACAAAGAATTCCTATCAGCTCGGACGTGGACTGATGGTTCTTTATTCTCCAGAGACTTCTTTGCTTCTTATGCACAAAGTGCAGAAATCATGAAACAGTTTCAAATGATGACATATTAAAAACTCTTACATGCAGCATTAGCATTCTAGCATGTCGTTGCGGTCTCCTGCTGGGGAACATTATGTCTTTCTTGTTAAAAGACAAGTGAACAAATCCAAAGCTGTGTGTCGACGTTGTTTCACGGAGAGTGGATGTGCAGCAGCAACACGTCGAACTTGTTGAGGTGCTTGAAACAACATCGTCCAAATGTCATGTCAGTGAATGTGGGTCATCCTCTCCTTAATACAGTGCAGTCCTCCTGTCCCATGAGCAGAAAAACACTCCCAAAGCATGATGCTTCCACCCCCATGCTTCAAAGTAGGGATGGTGTTTTGGGATGGTACTCATCATTCTTCGTCCTCCAAACACGTCGAGTGGAATTAAGACCAAAAAGTTCTATTTTGGTCTCATCTGACCACATAACTTTCTCCCATGACTCCTCTGGATCATCCAAAAGGTCATGGTCAAACTAAAGACGGGCCTGGACGTGTGCTGATTTAAGCAGGGGAACCTTCCGTGCCATGCATGATTTTAAACTATGACGTCTTAGGGTATTACCCACAGTAACCTTGGAACCAGTGGTGCCAGCTCTCTTCAGGTCATTGACCAGCTCCTCCCGTGTAGTTCTGGGCTGATTCCTCACCTTTCTTAGGATCATTGATACGCAACGAGGTGAGATCTTGCATGGAGCCCCAGTTCGATGGAGATTGACAGTCATGTTTAGCTTCTTCCATTTTCTAATAATGCTTCAACAGTTGATCTTTTTTCACCAAGCTGCTTGGCAATTGCCCTGTAGCCCTTTCCAGCCTAGTGGAGGTCTACAATTTTGTCTCTGGTGTCTTTGGACAGCTCTTTGGTCTTAGCCATGTTAGTAGTTGGAGTCTTACTGACTGTGTGGGGTGGACAGGTGTCTTTATGCAGCTACCGACCTCAAACAGGTGCTTCTAATTTAGAATACCCAGTGGAGTGGAGGTGGACTTTTTAGAGGCGGACTGAGGGTGCATTCACACCAGCCCTGTTTAGTCCGCTTTAATCGAACTCTAGCTCGTTTTCCTAGAAAGTCCAGTTCGTTTAGGGAGGTGTGAACGCGCCATCGAACTCTGTCACGGAACAAAAAGGCGAACTCTGGCCCGGGCCTAAACCTAGGTCTCGGTCCGGTAGAAGAGAACTCCAGCGCTGTTCGAGTACAGTGTGAATGTAAACAGACCGGGCCCCGCTCCACAGGACAAACAAACACGCATTTCTCTGACCTTATATGGAGCCGTCAGCTGCCTAGTGTGGAAAAACAATATTCTCCATGTTCTTCTGTCTCATCTTCTGCTCATGCTAAGTCCATTTTAGAAAAATGACAAAATATAACTCCTAAAACTGCTAAAACTTGATGCCACTTCGTTTTTGTTTTTATTTACAGAAGAAGAAGAAGACGTGTCTTCAGAGGTTTTTGTGTCGTTTCTTTCAGTAGTTCTTGGTGCAGCGCCCCCACAGGCGAGCGGGGGAACAGGTTGGTTCAACAGGTTGACTCGACTGCACAGTGCAGTGTGAATGCAAACGCACCAGCTCAAATGTAAAGAAAAGGTCATGAACATTGGTCCCGAACCGAGTCTACCGGACTATCAGGTGTGAAAACGACCTAACAGGTCTTTGAGGGCCAGAACTGATGGCAGGTGTTCAAATACTTATTTGCAGCAGTAACACACAAATAAATTATTTTAAAAATCTTACATCATCCTTTCTGGATATTTTTTAGATTATGTCTCTCACAGTGGACATGCACCTAACATGAAAATTCCAGACCCCTCCATGATTTCTAAGTGGGAGAACTTGCAAAGTTGCAGCGTGTTCACTTATTTTCTTCACTGTGTGTGTGTTCATGTGCGTGTGTGTGCGTGCGTGCGTATATATACACACACACAGGAGGGCACTTCTTAATTGTCTGGATTTCTATTTCTAGAGACAAAACTTGTCTCTGCAACTCTTGAATTCTCCGTGCAGCATCATCCAGTTGACGTAAGAGAAAAAGCAAAAACCTTAATAGACATCACTTATCCACCCATCAATTTCCTGTTCAGTTATGAATTATCTTTTGTATTACAGCATTTCTTCTATTACTTACTCATTACTGCCTTGACAGCTCTGTGGTGAAGATATATACATGTTTCTTCAAAGGGGAAAACACAAAATATGCAATATTTTCCATAAAGTATAAAGCTGCTTCTCCTCACTCAAATCATTTCATGTATTTACTGACTATCTCCCCACCATTAGCAAGTCTAAAATGTTCTGAGTACAACCTCGAGATGGTTACACTGTTATTCACTGCCATATATTTTTTTCTACAAATTTTCTGCAATACTAACCCGGAGAAGGA
>NW_023627405.1:0-2558 GCF_014905685.2 Nematolebias whitei | reverse complement strand
CCATCCATCCATCCATCCATCCATCCATCCATCCATCCATCCACTCACTTGTTCTGGGGTCAGGTCTTTGTGGCAGCAGTTTAAGCAGTGACGGCCAGTCATCTCTTCCAACTCTTTAGCACCATCCATATGTCAATGTCAAGCTCCATTCTTCCGTCACTCACAAACCTCAGAGATACTTAACCTCCTCCATGTGAGGCAGACCCCCAACCCCCCAACACCAACCCAGAGAGGACAGTCCAACCATTTCAGACTGAGGACCATGGCCTCAGTTTTGGAGGTACTGATCCTCATCCCGTTTGTTACAGTAGCAAACAAAACCTCAACATAAATGTGGCTTTTACCCTCACATGGAGCTTTTCTTTGAGAAACGTTCTGACAAAAGAATGAGAGGAAAGCATCATCTGTCATGCCATTTTGAATTTTTCAGTGAGAAGTTGCTGAGAATAATAAAAGTAATATTCCTTAAAAGAATGCACATCACCTGCCAAGTTTTATGCTAAAGTTCTAAGATTTTGTGCAATCTGAAAGTACTCGGAGTAAGTAATGAGGATGACTCTCGGCTACTACCACACCAAACTTTAGCTCAGTATCTGTAAATCTGACTGAGTCATAGACCTTTATTTTGTTTGCTCGGGTCCATTGGCAGTGGCATTAGTTTTGAATCAGGATGAATTCAAAAGTTAATCAGTTGTAGATGTTCGTGCCAACATTGATTAAATCTTTGCTTGGAGCAGGTGCAGGTAAACGTCTGTGAAAAATACAGAAGCCCGATGACACAGGTCCAGCAACGTCCACAGCAGAGAAACCTGTTCAGTGACTCTGGCTTTGAGCTGGGGGGTTGAAACTGCAGTTAAATACCACTTTACTAACCCTGACAAGGACTAATCAGACAAATTAAATGTAATCAATCAGATTCATGCTAATGTCTCAATGAGATTACCAGTTGAATTAAAAGTAAATTTGAAAAAATCCAGTGTAATTTGAACATTTTTAGCCCGAGCTGCCTAATTCTTTCTGAATTTTCCACGACAAACAAATAAAGTCGGACCCAAACTGACCAAAAACTCACTTTTAGGTTTCTCTCCCATTCAGCTCTCTGTACGAAATGAGTAATTTAATATATTTTTACAATAAAAACGAACTAAAACAGGAAACAGAAAACATCACACCTGACATCCCATACTGGGAAAGTGAAAATAAACCATCAAAACAAACCAAACCAGTCTGAAACGACGTTCAAGTGGCAGCATATAACCAACAATGCTCAATGCACCTTCTTGTCCAGGTTATTAAAAATATTTCGCACCACTCATCCTGTCTGTGCCCCAGCTTTTTATTTTAAAGTAATTAAACTTTCCCACCTTCAACAGAGCCCACTGTGTGTCTGCAACCTGTGTTTGTTAACATGTGGACATCAAGTGACACCAGCGTGGACGAGGAATGCAGTAAAACCCTGAGGAGCGCCACTCAAACAGTCCTTGACAGTAAGATGAGCCCATTGACACACGGGTGCCGGGACGCACAGCGGAAGTTTGGAAATAACAGAACGATGGGAACAGCATGAGTCCTCTGTCAGACCTTTGAGGGAGGGGGTCTGAGTCAAGAAGGAGCTAAAACAAGTTGTTTCCCGTGAGCTAAATGTGAGCTGATGCCATTTGTTTACCTTTCTTCCTGTTGAAGGCGCGGTTCATAGTGGAAAATGTGAGGGCCCTGCTGACTTCCTGCCAATCTTCCACCTGGAAAAGAAGCGAGAAGGAAGTTTAAAACGGTTTCAACCTCAAACCGCTGCTAAAAAAAAGGCAGTACGTCTGAAAACAACATAAAAAAAGAAAACGAGCAGTAAGCCGATGTTCCCCGTCACTGAAGGATTTAAACAGCGTGTTTCTAGTTTTGGAGATGAGCGTCTTTCTGGACTAGAACTGAACAGGGAACAAGAAATGTTTTTGGTGAAAGATATTCAAGTGGGTAGAAGTTAAACTGTGGAGAAGAACAGAGGGAGGTTGTAAATTTTTGCTTGTCTGAGGCAGCACAGAGGGATGGATCCTGACGAGTGGAGGGAGCAACTTTATCCACCACCAGGTGCAACGGAGGAGCCACGAGGTGGTCAATGGTGGCCTTGCCCACATAGATTAATCTGTGGCCACAACAACCATGTGAAGCAGCTATACTTTTAAGCAATTTAACATAAACAAACACACAGACATATATATACAAAGTACAAGTAGTAAGTAGTAGTTTATTTTAGTATTTAGTATTCTAAACTCTAAACACTCTAAAAGAGCACAGCATATCATGATCTCGGCTCTCTGCCACCTGCCAACACTCTCGGCCACGCCCACTTCTCTGCTGCAGAGATCAGCTTAATCAGATCCTAACATGATGCAGGAGGGAGCTTCTCTGTGCACCTAAATATTTTAAAATAATTTACGTTAAATAAAAAAAATCCATGCCGGTCATGCGGCTCATCCATCAATCAGCCAATTGTGAGTAATGTCCAATCTTACTTTGAAAGTCAAACTGTGAAGTAGCAAGGGACTACTGTATATATATATATA
>NW_023627404.1:0-2559 GCF_014905685.2 Nematolebias whitei | reverse complement strand
TTTCTAAACTTACATGTTTTATTCTTTATTCAGATTGAGGAGCTGCAGTTTGTCAGAGATCAGCTGTTCTTCTCTGAGCTCAGCTCTGAAGTCCAACCCCTCCCATCTGAGAGAACTGAACCTGAGTCAGAACAAGCTGCAGGATTCAGGAGTGAAGCAGCTGTGTGGTTTTCTGGAGAGTCCACGATGTAGACTGGAGACTCTGAGGTCAGACATGTTTATCACCTGCTGATGGAGGAGGAGGGACAATGTTGTTGTTGATGTGTGTGTGTGTGTGTGTGTTTACAACTGATTTATTTTAGAGTCAACCTGACTCAAGATGGCCGCTACAACAAAATGACTCTATATCAATCACTTTTACAGGAACTGAGTTAAATGTCAGTGTGGAAGTAGCTGAGACTGACCTCCATCTTTTACTCTGAGTTCTGTCTCATAACATAAAATCTGTGTTTAAAAATTTGCCATTAACTATTGAAATCAGTTGTTTGTCTGTTAGCAAAATATCTAAAAGAAAATTGAACATATTTTAGTGAATCTCTCAGAAACCAATATTTGAAAAAACATGTAAAACTGATTAACTCCTGAATTTAATTAATTCAAGATGGCCGCCACAGCCAACTGACTTCAGGAAACACCAACATGACTATAACTCAGCCAGTTTGACAGATGTTGAGCTGACAGTTGTTGTGGTAGTAGCTGAGCATCATACTCAACACTTACTTTGAGTGAAACACATTGTGCAACATTTTTGTCTAAAACCTTGATATAATTTGTTGGAGTCAGTCCTGTTTGTCTGTTAGCAAAATATCTCATAAACCACTGAACAGATTTCAAAGAAACTTTCAACAATTAATCTTTGGATCAGCTGAGAGGAAGAAAAATCTGCTCATAATTCATTCTTGCAAATTGAAACTCACGCAGAGTTTTATCCGTAGTTTTTTATTTGTATCTGTAAACAGACCTTCACAACAAACATTTGTAACTTGTCTCATTATTTTTACTAACACAAATCTTTTTACACACATTCTTATCTGCACATGCACAAATAACACATTTATTTTACAAGGTTACTAAACTGATTTACAAGCACAAAATGTTTGTGAGCTGAATTTGTGCACAAATAAAAAGCCATGTGTGCAAAGAGAGATCATGTAAAGTCCACACAGAAAAGCTGGGAGGCAAACATGCACTAACCACTGCTGCCCACAGCTTCTTATGAAATGACTCAATAAAACTTGTCTACAAATGATGTGTCCAACACTTGAACAATAGAAATGATCGTTTCAGTGTGATGTGCACACATGAAGCTGTCAAATAATGCAACATGTTGAAGAAAGCAGAACAACATGTGGTAAACAAACTAAATGAGCTGCCCTGCTCTACATTTAGATTACACTTCATTCTTGGAGCTCACACACTTCACATGACATCAAGCTGACTTTTGAAACATGGAAGGTGACAACATATGTCTGCTTGTGTTAGTGAAGGAAGCAGAAGTGTTGAAGTGCAAGTTCACTTTTCACCTCATCTTCATGAGGTTGTGATGCTCGCTCAGTGGATCTCCAGAGAGCTGGACTACAAAGTGAAGGGAACAGCTGTGTTGAGCAGAAAGTTCTCAGAGTCACAAACCAGCATTTCTTTGAGCCTGATCACATCACCATGGTAACAGAGACTGAACTCACTTTGATGTGAAGCTGTCAGGAAGAAGCTCCATGTGTTCACTGAATCTTTTCTTCATCACATCCCAAATATTCAAATGTGACTGAAACAGCATTAATATCTCATTCTAGTTCTACCAGCTGCTGTAAGATTTGAAACAGATTGTCAAATAAAACTCAACTCAAACTTCCAGCGTCGTCCTAAAAACCAGTCAGAGCTCCACATTGAAACAATCAAATGTTGTGTTTTCATTTCTAATTTCATCACAATACAAAGTTTATTTAGGGATGTATATTTTATTGATCATTTAATATAATAAATCTAACCTGTGGCTTCCAGTTTCAGCTCAAATGATTTCATTTGAGTCAAACTCATTTTCAATGAACTCATAATTTCAACATAAGAAATCTGAGAAATCTGCTGGAAAACTTGAACACACTCACAGGCCACATGAGACACTTTGTGTTAAAAAACTCCAGTAAAACCAGTAGAGTCCAAACTAAATGTTTGTATTTTACAAGACGTTACCATCAGAACCATCAATGAAACGGATCATACAGCCTCTTCAGAACATCTGGACCATCACTCTAACATTTATACAGCTGCTGATTCCATGGGACTGTTAATCCAAATATTCCTGTTCAAACTTTAATGGCTGCTCATTTTACTGGGACCCAGTATCCCAACAGAACTTCAAACAACAAAGTCATGGAGTGAATCATCAGCTGATGTGTGAATGTAGCAGGTCTACTGACAGAAACAGACTGAAAGTTCAGTTATCAAAGAAATCATTTTGAATTGTCCTGAAATTATTGTTATTAGTTTACATCACGTCTTTAAAAGTTTTGTTTTGTTTCTAAACTTACATGTTTTATTCTTTATTCAGATTGAGGAGCTGCA
>NW_023627403.1:0-2559 GCF_014905685.2 Nematolebias whitei | reverse complement strand
AGAAAAGGCAGAGCTGGAGGTGTGGCCATGTATGTATCTGAGCATTTACAAGGATCACTACTGCATTCCATATCTATTCCTAAACAATATGAGTTTTTGGCTGTACAAATAATTTTGGCTAACTCTCCCATTACAATATGTGGGTGCTACAGACCTCCCTCAGCATCTGCTGATTCTATCGCTAATCTGTCTGATGTTTTATCTAAATATTTGTCTCATGAGTTTATATTAATGGGGGATATGAACTTAGATTGGTTAAGTGAGAAATCTTCAATTTTTAAACAGTCATGTGACACACTGAACCTCACCCAGCTTATTGATAGCCCTACTAGGATCAATTCAGCAAAACCAGGCAATGATACACTGATTGACATTATTTTAACAAATACTCCTTACAAGTATACAGCCATAGGAGTTTTTCCGAATGATATCAGTGATCATTGCTGCATTGCATGTGTGAGAAACACAAAAATGTCAAAATCGAATTGTCAAAAAACGTTACTTTAAACATTTCTCAGAGCAAGCCTTTCTTCACGATTTAGCTCTGGTGAACTGGCAACAAATAACTTTAATACCTTTTGTTGATGATGCTGCCATCTTTTTCAAAGAAAAATTCATTTCGATAATAAATAAACATGCTCCATTTAAAAAACTTAGAATAAAAAATAGAGATAGTCCCTGGTTCACAAAGGATTTGGCAGATTTGTTACATGAGCGAAATAAACAATGGTCAGTTGCAAGAAAAACCAAGTCTGAATCCGATTGGCAGCGCTTTCGTGAACTTAGAAACAAAAGCACTTCATTTATTAGAAAATCTAAATCCAGCTATTATTTAAACCTAACTACAGATAACTTTAATGATCACTCCAAGTTTTGGAAGACAATTAAAAGGTTACAAAATAAGCAAGCTTCCAACCTCCCTCAGAAATTGAAGCATAATGATTCTTTGATTACTGATAAAAAAGACATGTCAAATTTATTTAATACTTACTTCAAAAAGGCTGGTCACATCTTTGATTCAACACAGGCTGCTCATCAATCACCTGAATCATCTGTAAATAAATCCAATATATCTATTCCTAACTCTGATCCCAACTTTAGCTTTACACCTTTGCTATTGTCAGATGTTTTGCAAGCTTTGCAAACATTAGACCTTCAGAAATCTGCAGGGCCTGATGGACTTGATCCTTTTTTCCTTAAATTAGCTGCTCCAATTATTGCACAACCCGTGACTGACATTTTTAATTTGTCATTAGCTTCAAATACATTTCCTGCTTTGTGGAAACAGGCGTTTGTTATTCCTTTACTTAAATCTGGTGATCCCACAGACATGAACAATTACAGACCAATTTCTAATCTTTCAGTTCTGGCAAAAGTTTTTGAGTCATTGGTGTCTGTCCAGCTCAAACAGTTACTACAATCTCACAACATTTTAAACAATTTCCAGTCTGGCTTCAGAGCAGGACACAGTACAATTACAACAACCTTAAAAGTTATAGATGATTTTAAAACAGCGCTTGGAAGTAAGCATGCTTGTTTAGCATTGTTTATTGATCTATCTAAGGCGTTTGACACCGTGGACCACTGTCACCTAATCAATATCATACAAAAACTTGGTTTTAATACAAACATGGTTAGTTGGTTTAACAGCTACCTAACTAAACGCATACAGTTTGTTCGATTCGGTTCCGTTTTGTCAGATGCGGTCACACTGAACAAGGGGGTGCCACAAGGGTCTATTTTAGGGCCCTTACTCTTTTTACTCTATATTAATCAAATCTGCGATCAACTTAAATTCTCCTCTTACCATATGTATGCAGATGATACAGTTCTATATTCATCAGCACCCTCTCTAGATGCAGTACAGTCAAATCTTCAGACAGATTTCAACTTCTTACAGAAAGCTCTCTGTGATTCAAAATTGGTCTTGAATGCTAACAAAACCAAAATAATGTTGTTTTCCCATAATTCTGTGGTAACCATCCCTACTATCAAAACTCTGAATGGCCATGTCATAGAACTTGTAGACACATACAAATATCTTGATATTTGGCTGGATAAAGATCTTAATTTTAAACATCACATTGCATATCTAACAAAAAAGCTAAAATTTACTCTAAGTGTTTTGTACAGACTGAAATCATGTTTTTCTACTTCTTCTCGTAAGCGGCTTGTAACAAGTTTGTTTTTATCACAGTTGGACTATGGAGACACAGTCTATAGATTTACCTCTCCCACTACCTTAGCTAAATTGGACCCTATTTACCATGCTGCTCTGAGGTATATAACAGGTTCATCCTTTAGGACTCATCATTGTACTCTATACACCCTTGCTGGACTTAGTTCTCTCAATGTTCGAAGAATGAAGCATTGGTATATTTTCATATACAAAGCCATTTTAGGAAAATTACCATCATATATCTGCTCCAATTTCATTACACTACAGAACACACACAGTCTCAGGGCCAGTAGCTGGCTGAGGTTTAAGGTACCCTTTGTACGCACAGAGTCAGCAAAGATGAGTTTGTCCTATTTCGGCCCGTGGTCTTGGAACGATCT
>NW_023627402.1:0-2559 GCF_014905685.2 Nematolebias whitei | reverse complement strand
GGAGAAGATATTTTTAATGCGTTTATGGAGTTTGTTAATAAAAGCAACTTGCCCCTCTTTAAACTAATTTCTATAACAACTGATGGTGCTCCAGCAATGACTGGTCACACCAGTGGATTTGTTGCACTCTGCAAGCAGAATGATGCTTTCCCAGACATTTTGCACTATCACTGCATCATCCACCAACAGGCCCTGTGTGGGAAGATTTTAAACATGAAGGAAGTGATGGATGTTGCCATGAAAACTGTGTGCTCTATAAGGGCCAGGAGTCTGCAGAGGAGGTTGTTCCGGGCTCACTTGGAGGAGGCAGGAGCAGACCACACAGACCTGCTGCTGCACATGGACGTCAGGTGGCTAAGCAGAGGTAAATTTCTGGACAGATTCAGTGAGCTGTTGCCTGAAATCAGGGATTTTCTGAAGCTGTCAGATCATGGTGAACATTCAAAACTAGAGGACACCCAGTGGCTTTTGGATTTAGCCTTCCTCACAGATCTCACCAGCCTGCTCAATGAACTGAATTTGGAGCTTCAGGGAAAGGACAAAAACATAATCCACATGATCAGTTCTGTGAGCACCTGCAAAAGCAGGCTGCAACTGCTCACAAGTCGGCTGCAACGCAGGGACCTGCAAAACTTCCCACACATGGAGGCAGAGCTACAGCGCCAAGGGAAAGAGGTCCCACAACTGGACAGTGCACACTATTCTAAGCAGGTTCAGAGCATCTCAGCAGAATTTGAGAGACGATTTACTGACTTTTCCTCCATCGAGCCTGTTACCAGCTACATGTGTTATCCTTTTGGAAATGTTGATGTGGATGACATTGTGTCCAAATTGGTGTCCGTGTTTCAGCTGGACAGCTCTGGTGTTGAAAATGAGGTGTTGACTCTGCAAAATGACATTGGGATCAAATCCAGAGCATCGCCTGGCGTGGATGGAGAGTTCTGGAGTCTGCTGTCAGAAGAAAAGTATCCTAACATCCGAAGATGTGCTTTGAACTTAACAGCACTTTTTGGATCTACCTACCTGTGTGAGTCTGCTTTTTCACACATGAAAATCATCAAGTCCAAAAACAGATCCACAATGAATGATGATCATCTGGAGACCTGCCTGCGCCTCGCAACCACCTCATACTGCCCAGCTTATGAGACCCTAGCCTCCTCCTCTCAGTGTCAGAAGTCCCACTAAGGTAGAGATACATTTATTTTATACAGCTTGCATAAAAAGTTGTCTCCTATAGACACATCACGTTCTGTTTTATTTACTTTAAAGAAGTGAGGAGTAGGGATTGATGAAAAATTATGTTTGTTGATAATGAGACTGGACGAGTAGCTCTCGACAAATTGCCGACTTCAAAAGTAGCTCTTGGTTCAAAAAAGGTTGGGCACCCCTGATCTAATGAGTCACTAAAGTAACCCGGTTCTCTTGAGTCGTTCACTCTTTATTAGTTTTGGATCAGCACAGAGAGCTAAGAAGCTAAATCCTTTATCTTCCAGAAAACTGCTACTAACTTGTAACATGAACACACTCGAGAGAAAGAATAAAGACACAAACCTAAAATGTGCAGTTGATGGTTGGGACTGAAAACAGCATCTAAGATGTGTCTTCCTCCGTTTGTTCCTGAACTGCAGCTCTACTTCCAAAATCCTCCCACTTTTCTTCTTCCTCTGCTTCCAGGCGCTGTTTGAGCCGCTGTCTCCACATCTCTGTTAGCTTCCGGTCAGCAACATTTACCAGCTGTTACAGCTCAATTTAACTTTCAATTACACTCATTTGAGCAGCAGTCGAGAGGAAAGGCCTTCAGCTCGTAGCTACGGAGCAGAACAACAAACACTGACCGTCAGAACTGAGCAGCTTCCGGTGCTGGGAGAACATCACTTCCGTTATCTGCTGCTCTTCAAAATAAGAGCTCCAACTGAGCTGCTCTTCAGCACTACATCCTTTAGTTTTGTTGGGATCCTGCCCTGCACTCCTCTCTTTCCTCAAGCTCCCTAATTGCCAGCAGCTGCAGCTGATCAGCACCACACCCGAGGAGGAGTATAAGAAGACTCAGAAGCCACTCTACAGGCGCTGGGACATTGCCTGCCAACGGTAGCAAATGTTCTAGCCAGTAAACTGTGTTCTCTAGTAAACGACTGAAGTTTTGTCTCTCTCTGCGTTCTCAGAGCCTTCCTGTTTTCACGTTGTCATCGGACCTGCCTGAGTCTCCTGAGTTCCTCCTCGATCCCTCCTGTCACCCTGCAGCAGCTTTTGCCTTCCACCACTTGCCGCTTCAACTTGAATTCATATTTGGATCCCTCTTGTTCAACCTCACGCCACGTAAGGAAGATTCTTCACAAATCGCTCCAGTCCCTACTGCACCCCCTTAACCTCTTCCTCTGCCCCTCAGGTGATCCTGTATATATATATATATATATTGTATATATCTTCCCGGCACCTGTATATAGACGTCCTCACCTTGAATATCACATTGTAAATAAACACTGTTCTTTTGATACTTTGAGTCCTGGTCTCTATTCAGTTTTCTGGTCTTTCATCCTGGGTACGATCTCGATCCTAACA
>NW_023627401.1:0-2560 GCF_014905685.2 Nematolebias whitei | reverse complement strand
AGTTCTGTGGAAAGCGTGGTCCTGCTGCTCAGAGTGGTGTCTGATTTTAATCTTAAACTGACCACCTCTACTGCATCATCAACAGGAATGCACGTAAAGAGTGATGTGACATCAAAAGAGACCATTGTTTCATCAGTCTCCATGATGACATCCCTCACCTTATCCACAAAGTCCATGGTGTTCTGTATGTGGTGTTCTGAGCTGCCAACTAAAGGGATGAGTACAGACGCCAGATATTTGGAAACATTGTAAGTGACAGAGTTAATCATGCTAACAATAGGTCTTAAAGGTACACCTTGTTTGTGGATTTTAGGTAAACCATACAGACTAGGTGTGGCCTCCCCTGGGTACAGTCTGTGGTACAGAAAGCGGTCAATAGCCTTGTCCTGCTCCAAATTTTTCAGGCAATCTATTAACTTCTTCTTGTAACCACTTCCTGGATCTCTTTTCAGAGGTTCATAAGTGGTTAAGTCACTGAGTGTCATAACTTTCTCATGATAGTCTTTCTGGTTCAAAATCACTGTGCACCTTCCTTTGTCTGCTGGGAGAATGATGATGTTTTTGCCCTTGCTAAGAGTGGTGAGTGCATCCCTCTCCTCTCTACTGATGTTGGAAGGTGGTGGTTTGGCATTGCTGAGGCAGGCTGAAACTTTGATTCTGAGCTGTTCTGCTTCAGCCTCTTTCATTTTGTTGTTGCGGATGGCTGATTCTGTGGCTGTGATCATCTCCACCAGAGGAATTCTACTTGGTGCAACCGCAATGTTCAGTCCCCTGGCAAGAATCTCTGTCTCCGGCTGGGTGAGCTGTCTGTCAGATAAATTCTTCAACCACTTTTCTGTCTCCCTGGCATGTAATTGACTACTGGAGTGTTGTCCTACAATGAATGTGTTGTTATTGGAATAATGATGGTGTTGATGAGTTATTAGTAAGTTAAACTTATTTTGTTGTCGAGTCTTGGACTTGACATGCTGTGCTAAGCGTGCCTGATCTGTACAGTCCAACACTTGCTGAAGTGTGGTCTGATCTAGACACATAGTTAGTTTCTGTTTAATATGCTCTTCTTTGGCCTTCAAGGCCTCAATAGTAAAATTGGTCTGTCTCACCCGTTCATTCAGCAGCTGGGTCTGTGCCTTCTGAAGGATCTTGCTTGCCCGGTGCCCGCTGACCGATGATTTTAGCTCCAGGCTCTTGGGAATGATGCCACTTTGTCGACATCTGAGGTTGAATCGCAAGTGGTTCCTGTAGTCTGCCCTCTTCCTTGCTGTTTTCTCAAACTCTCTTACTAGTTTGAGGCAATCCTGGCCAAAGTGATTCAAAATATCCTGATGCATGCTCAATAATCCAGGTAGAAAAATCCAACGTGCATTCCTGTTGATGATGCAGTAGAGGTGGTCAGTTTAAGATTAAAATCAGACACCACTCTGAGCAGCAGGACCACGCTTTCCACAGAACAACTGGGTCAACTCTTGAAACTGTGCCTACAGTCAACCTACTTCACATATGGGGAGCAATATTATAGGCAGAAACATGGGTGTGCTATGGGGTCTCCAGTTTCTCCTATTGTTGCCAACCTGTACATGGAGGAGGTAGAAAAGAGAGCCTTGACGTCCTTTTCAGGGACACCACCAAGTCATTGGTTCAGGTATGTTGATGACACCTGGGTTAAAATTAAATCTCAGGAAGTCCAACATTTTACTGACCACATCAACTCTGTGGATAAATACATCAAGTTCACACGAGAAGATGTAAAAAATGACAAGTTGGCTTTCTTGGACTGTGAGGTCTCAGTCTCTGATAGAGGACTTTTGCAAACCGAGGTGTACCGCAAACCCACCCACACAGACCAGTATTTGCAGTTTGACTCCCATCACCCTTTGGAGCACAAGTTAGGAGTCATCAGGACTCTGTATCACAGAGCAGACAGCATCCCCACTAGCTCAGGAGCCAGGCAGAAGGAGAAATCCTACACAAAACAGGCTCTAGAGCAATGTGGATATCCTAACTGGGCCTTCCTGAAAGCAGAGAAGAAACCCAAACAGGACTCCAGTCAGCCATCAGGTGAAAAGGAGGAACCCAGACCCAGACCAGTGGTCATTCCGTATGTTGAGGGAGTATCAGAGAAACTGAGACGTTTATTTTCTAAACATAACGTCCCAGTGGCTTTTAAACCCCAAAATACATTACGGCAAAGACTGGTTCATCCCAAAGATCCAGTCCCCCGGCACAAACAGAGTAATGTTGTGTATGCTGTTCAGTGTCAGGAGGGCTGTGATCAGCCTTACATCGGGGAAACTAAACAGCCACTGGCCAAAAGGATGGCCCAGCACAGAAGATCAACATCATCAGGCCAGGACTCTGCGGTCTACACTCATCTCCAGGCCAGCGGTCACTCTTTCAAGGATGAAGATGTTCACATCCTGGACAGAGAGGAACGATGGTTTGAGAGAGGAGTAAAGGAGGCCATCTTTGTGAAAAGAAACCGTCCATCGTTAAACAGGGGTGGAGGCCTCCGGGTTCAATTGTCCCCCTCTTACAATGCTGTGATTGCTGGTATCACTCA
>NW_023627400.1:0-2560 GCF_014905685.2 Nematolebias whitei | reverse complement strand
CTTGAGACTTGCAACAAAGGACTGGGGCCAGAGCAGCTGCACATGTTCAGGTTGTGCAGCTGCTCTTGGAGACTGAGAACATGTCAGAACCTTTAGTTTCTGTTCTACATGCATCACTTTGATGCTTCCATCAACTTAGAGACAAATTAAGAGGATTCAAACCTAAATATTCACATCAACAAGGGACAAACACCTCTGCTGTGTTACTATGAACTTTTTAGCACCACCACCAAAGTCTGGCGCTCATATTAGCCTGCCTGTGTGTCTGTTAGCAAAATACCTCATGTACCAGTAAATGTATTCTAATGAAACTCTCAGAAAGTAATTGAATGTACACGTACAACAGATTAAAGGCTCCAGTATACTGCCGCGTATGTCCGTTCACGCGTACGTACGCGTGTACGGTATGCAGAGGGTTTAGACATTAAACTCCAGCATACACCCCGAGCAGCTGCAGAGCAGCTTCACAGACAAGGGGCGTTTACCTTCGGGACAAATTGAGGTCGCCGATTGGTCATTTGCTTACACGCCTACTGGATTGATTGACAGGTCGGAACAAAAAGAGAAAAAAACAAGCGCTGGCAGCCTCCGCCGCAGCGGTGTTCTGTGTTTATATATGTTGTTAATAAAAAGATCTAAAAAATTATTTAAAAAAAAACAAAAAAAACAGAGAACGCTAGCTCTGCAGCCCACACATCAGACCAGTGCACCAGGAAATCTCCAGACCCTCCCGCAGCCATGCTGGACCTGAGTTTAATTCGCTCGTGACAAATTCCTTCATTTCTCACCATTTCAGTCATGGCATCAACGGAGGAGGAAGAGATCACTGCCTCTTGGCAAAATAACAAAAGAAAAGGCCAGATCAGGGATGAAGAAGGGGGATTTGGTATGGTATGGTATAAAGTTTATTCATTTTAAAAAGTACAAAACAATTCCATAACAATATAAAAAAATATACAATGCTCAGCTACTACCACAACAACTGTCAGCTCAACAACTGTCAAACTGGCGTAGTTATAGTCATGTTGGTGTTTCCTGAAGTCAGTTGGCTCTGGTGGCCATCTTGAATCAGGTTGACCATAAAAATAAATCAGTTCTAGAGACACATCCAATGATTACTTTATTAAAGTTTTATGATTTTTTTTTTGTAATTTATGAGATATTTTACTTATAATATAGACACACACACACACATCAACACCATTGTCCCTCCTCCTCCATCAGCAGGTGATAAACATGTCTGACCTCAGAGTCTCCAGTCTACATCGTGGACTCTCCAGAAAACCACACAGCTGCTTCACTCCTGAATCCTGCAGCTTGTTGAGGCTCAGATCCAGTATTGTGAGATGGGAGGGGTTGGACTTCAGAGCTGAGCTCAGAGAAGAACAACTGATCTCTGACAAACTGCAGCTCCACAAACTGAGTAAAGAATAAAACATGTAAGTTTAGAAACAAAACAAAACTTTTAAAGATGTGATGTAAACTAATAACAATAATTTCAGGACAATTCAAAATGATTTCTTTGATAACTGAACTTTCAGTCTGTTTCTTTCAGTAGACCTGCTACATTCACACATCAGCTGATGATTCACTCCATGACTTTGTTGTTTGAAGTTCTGTTGGGATACTGGGTCCCAGTAAAATGAGCAGCCATTAAAGTTTGAACTGGAATATTTGAATTAACAGTCCCATGGAATCAGCAGCTGTATAAACGTTAGAGTGATGGTCCAGATGTTCTAAAGAGGCTGTGTGATCCATTTCATTGATAGTTCTGAAGGTAACGTCTTGTAAAATACAAACATTTAGTTTGGACTCTACTGATTTTACTGGAGCTTTTTTTAACACAAAGTGTCTCATGTGGCCTGTGAGTGTGTTCAAGTTTTCCAGCAGATTTCTCAGATTTCTTATGTTGAAATTATGAGTTCATTGAAAATGAGTTTGACTCAAATGAAATCATTTGACCTGAAACTGGAAGCCACAGGTTAGATTTATTATATTAAATGATCAATAAAATCCATCCATCCATTTTCTTTACCCGTTTATTCCATTTTGGGTCACGGGGGTCGCTGGTGCCCATGTCCAGCAATCACTGTGCGAGGGGCAGGATACACCCTGGACGGGTCGCAAGTCCATCACAGGGCCACATAGAGACAAACGAGACAAACAACCATTCACTCTCTCACGCACACCTAGGGACAATTTAGAGTTACCAATCAGCCTAACATGCATGTTTTTGGACTGTGGGAGGAAACCGGAGTACCCGGAGAAAACCCACGCATGCACGGAGAGAACATGCAAACTCCACCCAGAAAGGCCCCTGGACCAGGGTTTGAACCAGGGACCTGCTCGCTGAGAGGCAGCAGCTCTACCAGTTGCGCCACCGTGCTGCCTGAGCTTGGGTTAATTGCAGAGAAAATAGTAATATAGAAGACATGCTGTGCCCTTCACATCCTATCTTCATGGCCTTTCCCCCTTTTCTATATAAAAAGTATTCTGAAAAAGGATACGAGGCCGCGCTCTCAGGAGCAGCAGCAACGTGCACTCCACCCATCTTTCGGAC
>NW_023627399.1:0-2560 GCF_014905685.2 Nematolebias whitei | reverse complement strand
AAAATGAGGAATCCGTTTTAATTGATGAATATATCTCTGCATCTGTTCATCTACACATTGTCCGCCTAAAGTAGTACCACCCGTGAGCAAAATGATCAATCTCTAATGTGTCTGGATGGATGTCTGGATCTACAGTAATTTCTGTTTTTTCGAGACCGTAAGGGCCATCAGTAATATAAATCCGTACTTTCATATTAAATGGACGAATTATAAAGTTTTTGATTAATCCTATTCTTAACTCGCCTAATATAACAGCAAGTGAACACATTACACAAAGTTAAAGCTGAAATACATAAAATTAACACAAGTAAAGGAGGTACTGCATATTGACGCGCCGTAGATGACATACCTGAAAAGATATCCTACCAATGATGGGCAGACGCTTGTTCTATAAGTTTAGCCGCATGTAGAACCTTGTTCTGGGCAATGTAAGTTGAAACCTGAAGACTGGATACATTGGACTTATGAGACTTGATCATTTCAGTCAACTCCATGGACTCATTCAATGCGCATTTTAAATGATCCAGAGAGACTCGCCATGGTACTTGTAAAACTTGCCATTGTACAGTATTAAGGCGAGTTTCAGAACTATAATTAGTCAAACGATAAGTCCAGTTGTTCCAATTCCACAGATACACACCTGTCAAACACCCAGAAAAAGGCACCTTAGGTAACTGAGGATGACTCCTAATTGTGGCTACACACAAAGTGTGTGGGCCAATCTGTCATAGCATATCTCTTGCTGGTTCATGAGTCCAATCACACAATACCTTGTCTCTGGTTAAACATGGGTTAACATGACCTGTTTGCAGCATACATACCACTCCTTTATCAGCTGTCTCGCATAAATCAAGATCGTAGGTGAGATTTGTCTGTGGCTCAAACCACTCACCTTGTACTTTTAAAAACCAGTATCTTTGTATAGGTAAAATATGATACTTGCACATTGTAGTTGCATTGCTTACAAGATACTGAACCCAATAACATTCACACATATATTCAGTACACTTTGTCAATTCAGGTTTCACAACTACCCAATATGTACTAGAAATGTTCCACAGCTTCCTCCACTCGTGGTGATTGGATGTTGTCACCACCCTCTGGCAGCTGTGCATGGAAAAATTGTAAGGTACACAGGAAAACAAGTTCAAAACTTCTGTTATGTTGGAGAGCACTTCTTCTGTGCTCCCCCACATCTTCAGCTGCCAGTTTATTTCTTTTAGCAGTATTTTGGCCGTTTCTTCTTGAGTCATGACAACTGATGGCATCCAGACTCCAACTTGGGTAACTGCCAACGAAGCACGTTTCCTCCTCCTTTAATTGGCAGTAAAGACAAACTTTGTTCTTTTTTTTTTCATCTGGTTTACATGTACCGTTCTTATACATACTACACTGTGGGGTTTCCACATACTTCTAATCTGACATCCCTTAGATATCATTTGGATGGTGTTCCTGTTGTAGCGTGCCCGACACTTGTACATAGGACAGTCAGTTGTGCCCTATCAGGCAGCTTTTTGTGTTTCAAACATGTGAAGTTGCTTTGCACTCTGATCTTGCTTGCATTTTTTTTTCAACGAAAAGTGAACACCTGATCTTCCTCCAAGACACGTCCTGGTGTTGCTGATGAGGCATTGACCATCAGGACCATGACACCTCTGACAAGGCACGTGATGCCCAAACAGCCTGCACTCCCATCTGACGGGCACCTGCCACCAGCTTCTCCCATGTTGACTCCTGGGCGGCCCCGACCGTCCAGTCCGCAAAGATCAAGGAAACATCAAGCTGTAGAGGCAAAAAGTACTGCTTACAGATAGAGGAAGAATCATTAGTTTTCTCTTATATAACATTTGTTTACAGATACATTCACGCATTTTTCTTCTCCTGCCTTTAGGATATTGCAGACCCAGACCAATTTTATAACTTGAATTTGACCTGAAATCAATGTCACTGGCTCTAGAGTCCTCAGATCTAGTCCAGCAGATCCAGGAGTTGCTCTGACAGGCAGCTCTGCTCTGTCATCAATTTTCCACATACTAATTGGTTCTTTTTTTTTCTGGAGTATCATTCAATTTAGAGGAGTGGTGCCTGGTGCAATGGGTCTGTTATTCAACTGAAACACAGTGTAGATGAACATATTCTGTGATATATTCATAAATTGAATGGATTCATTCATTTTTCTGGACTGAATAATATCGTGCATTGAATTTAATTAAATGTAACGTGAGGCGTTAATTTTCTTTGACCCATCAAATGAATGTGGTCATTTATTTACAGAATTAAAGTTTAACATCAAACATTTACATTAATTTGGCAAAATTGAAAATAACAACAACATGGCTTAATTAGCGAGTTTACAATTAGAAAACCATACGGCGATGGTTTTCCTCACTTCAAGCTGTACAACAGACATTTCTAAAAAGATCTGGAATGATTTCTAGCAGATAGAAGAGTTTAAAGATGGAAAGATGAAGTTTAGAGGGAGGGAGATGGTGTGTGAGGGAAAGTGTTGAACAGAACGGCACCCTCCATTCGAACCCAGCTTTCCTCGGTACACTCGGTA
>NW_023627397.1:0-2561 GCF_014905685.2 Nematolebias whitei | reverse complement strand
TGGAGACCTGTCCAGGTGTCCCTGTGATGGACTGGAGACCTGTCCAGTGTGTTCCCCGTCTCTCGCACACTGATGGCTGGACATGGACATGAGTGACACCTGCGATCTGAAAAGGAAGAAGCTGGTAAAAGTGATGGATGGATAGATAAATGTTAGTTTGTCAGCCCAGTGACAAATCAATTTTGACTACTCCAGACTTTTTATCAACTCTTTGAGGAGCTAGTTGAAAAGAGTAACGAGCTACCCATGACCCACGAGCGATGCACAGGAGACCACTGGTTTATACATTCCACACTTGCCCTTGTGGACGCCTTTCTCCTCCTCTCCCTCTTCACTTCGCTTTGCTCTGTCCTGTCTTTGAAACTGCTTCAGATCCTCTTTTCTACAAATCTTCAGAATCATGGATCTGATCAGTTGGTCCCTCAACACAATTGATAACATTTCTTCGAAGAGAAGCTTTAGGCGAGCCAATCTTCCCTGTTGGCACGCACACAGCTGGATATCTCATTGACTTGGAAGACTTGATGATGTGTCTTTCTCTGCTGTCATTCATGGATTTTAAGGACGCATATATAATTGGATTTATGATAACTGGTTTCCTGTTTTTTTTAATTCGGCTGGTTCCTGGTCTTTCAACAATCAAGAAAGTCGTTGGCAGCAAATTTGGACCCGATCAGGCTGCCTGTCTTATGACGGCTTGGTTCGTGCCTCGAGCACCCAGACTCAAATGGTTGTGGCAGAATGGATCAGATCTCGGGGATTATTTCAGGCACGGTCCATTGGTGTGGCCATGTAATTTGGACGTGACAGAACTGAGTGGACCAACACAGACTCAAGGTAGAAGTCAGTAAAAAAGTTCTGCCCGTCCCCAAAACGATCATGTTTTATCTGAATTTGGCTCCCTGACTGGTCTGGACAGGCCAGCTTATCTTTATTCAACTGGAAGTTTTGTAAACCCGAAGCTCAACGGATTATTCAGAGGTCCAGCTGAATAAACATTCTGTCATCATTTCAGGACTCTTTGGACCCCCCATGTAATGTCGGCGTCATTGTGCTTGCTGTTGCAAGATTTTTTTATTTTTATTATCATGCTGTTAACCTTCAGCCAAATATTTTTTCATCTCCAAATCCTATATTGTCACTTTCACCACTTACTGTCTGTCCAAACAGGTCTCACTTTTAAATGAGTCTCTGAGGCTCAGTGTGATTTATCTGTTTTTACAAAAAGCTTGAATGAATGAAAAAACACTGTGCGTAGCAACTCAAGTGCAAGAAATGCTTTAAATAACCAGCATTTATAAAACAGTGTATTTTTATTAAAAAATATTTGTCATTATTGATAAAATATTGTTTACATGATTAACATAAGATGATATGATTCTCTGCCTAAAATAAAACCTGTAAGACCAGTTCTCCTACAGGACTAAATGTAACCAAACACCAAGCTTTATTCACGACCACATATCCACTCGGCGTGGATTCAGCTGTTGTAATCTTGTTTACTGAAATCAATTTTTTTCTTGGATCTAATTATGCTGATGTTTAGGCAGCAGCAAATCAATGAGAAAGTGTTTTTGAGTCTAATTTACACTTAAATATCAATGTTAGAATGTTTAGATTTGAAAAATTAGTATTTGATCTGATTTCACTTCAAGGAAGAATTTTTTTATTCAGTGTTTATTTTCCAGGTGAAACATCGGTTATTTTAGTGGAAATTTACATAAAAAAAGTTCAAGACAAAAACAACTGGACTTTATTTGTAATAGAAGACGTTTCGCTTCTCATTCGAGGAGCTTTCTCAAATTATTTTTGTCTTGAACTTTTTTGAATTTACCATGTCAAGGATTCAAGGATTCAAGGATTCAAGGTTCTTTGTCATTCCACCACATGTGGTGGAACAAAATTGTGTACACAGGGTCCCAGTTACATCCAACAGAAGTATTAAAATGTAAAAGAAAAACAGTAATAAGTTCTAAGACATGAACTAAGAAAAGCGTTAACTAAAAATACAATACGCACTAAGTACAGAAGCAATACGCCGAGCAGCAGCACGAACACGAGTCTGTGAGAGCAGATGAGTGTTCGTGCTGCTGCTCGTCCTGAATGACCGAGAATCTTCACCAGCGGAAATTTACATCGATCCTGTCCTGTCATTATTTGTGACATAGCCTGCCATGGCAAATTCAAAATTTGTTGCTTATTTCCATTACTAATATTATATAATTATATTATATATTATATGCGCAGCACGGTGGCACAGCTGGTAGAGCTGCCGCCTCTCAGTGAGCAGGTCGCCCTGCAGGGTTCAAATCCTGGCCCTGGAGCCTTTCTGTGTGGAGTTTGCATGTTCTCTCCGTGCTGCGTGGGTTTCCTCCAGGTACTCCAGTTTCCTCCCACAGACCAAAAACATGCATGTTAGACTGACTGGTAACTCTAAATTGTCCCTAGGTGAGAGAGAGTGAATGGTTGTCTCATTTGTCTCTATGTGTCCCTGTGATGGACTGGAGACCTGTTCAGGTGTCCCTGTGATGGACTGGAGACCTGTCCAGGTGTCCCTGTGA
>NW_023627396.1:0-2562 GCF_014905685.2 Nematolebias whitei | reverse complement strand
GCGCCTCCTCCGTCTGTTCATGTCCGCTGCCTGTGGGCTCCTGCCCATGTACGACTGTCTGGTTAGCTCCGCACTCACCCCCACCACTCTTTTAGGGGCTGAGATTTTTTTAAGGGTGGAGGCAGATTGTGATATTAAGAAGTCGTAAGTGACTGTTGTGTTTAAAATGAGTGTTTATGTCATTATTTTCACTTTACATCTCCAGTATAAGTTTTATTTGTTCAAAGCAGTCACATTTGTTCTTAACTTTATTATTAGTGAGCCTGAGAGTTACCGGATCCAAGCAAACAGTTACCAGAACACACCCTGTCAAAATAAGAGCTCCTGGATCCTGTTCCAGCAGCAAATTAAACACGGAGTCAAACCAAATCAAGATTGCCGCCACAGCTAACACAGTTTAGGTCACAGGAAAATACGTGTCCCTTAGTAAAATGTGCAGATATTGAACTAACATTTGGTGTGGTAGTAGCTGACAGTAATCCAGAATAAATGTTCAAGTATGAACAGATCAGGTGTAATATCACTTCATCACATGAGGTCATATATTGGTGAACTCCTCGAAGTTTTCTTGCTCTTTACTTCTGATAGAAACAGATAAGATGTCAGAGTGTCTTTGGACTGTGTCCAACTTTGGATCGTCTCAGGATTTCGTCTCTTTTCTTTCCTTCACATTGAACCATTTGTACTTTTCAGCTGGACACACAGAAACAAGAATGAGAGTGTGTGCAGCTGGAAATCCCTCTTCAGCTGCTTCAGCTCTGAATGGACAAACAATTGTTTGTGTGTGTTCATGTTGGAGACGTGTTGCTCGTGTTGCTGGAAGGACGGCACTGTGCTCCATTTTCAGCCTGTTTGCTTCATGTTGGATGAAGAGCAACATGTCTCTCCTTCAAGCTGCTTTAATACATTTAGTCAAACGTCCATCCTGGACTCCTGACTCATACTACAGGTTTTTTTTTTTTTT
Source organism: Nematolebias whitei (assembly GCF_014905685.2). Taxonomy (NCBI): domain Eukaryota; kingdom Metazoa; phylum Chordata; class Actinopteri; order Cyprinodontiformes; family Rivulidae; genus Nematolebias; species Nematolebias whitei. The sequence goes on along the minus strand of NW_023627396.1, from coordinate 1,598 downwards.
TACAAATAGGATGGCTAATAGGAAAAGGTAACAAAAAAAACAAAAAACAAAAAAAAACAACTAGATTCTAAGGCGAATGTAGAAAACTAAAAACAGGAACATGTCTGCATTGGTCCCTGCCAGGAGTCCAACAGATTCTTAAAGCCACTTACTTAGAGAGGTCAAGGTCGAGAGCTTCAAATCATTTGTAAGATATTCCAGGAAACAGGAGCGGAGTAGGAGAAGGCCCTTTTGCCTAGTTCAGTCCTCATTGAGGGAACACTGCATGTAATAATGTCCTGAAAGCGCACACTGTAGCTGCACTCACGCATAGACATGTAGGAGGAGATGTATGAAGGCAGCAGACCAAGAAGTGATATAAAGATGAAAATGTACCAGTGAGAGAGTCTGCGTGAAGTTAATGATGTCCAGTTCACCAATGAATACAGGGTGCAGTGGTGGGTACGATAATCACAGCCAGTTATGAATCTTAGTGCACCATGATAGTGTAGATGAACAGATGCTGAGATATATTCATCAATCAAAACGGATTCTTCATTTTTCTGGACTGAATATAAACGTGCATTGAATTTAATGAAATGTGGACGTGAGACGTTAATTATCTTGGACTCACCACGACAGTGGGTCATTTATTAACAGAATCAAGTTTAACACATCAAACATTTACATTAATTTGGCAAAATATGAGAATAACAACATAATTAATCAGCGAGCTGTACAATTATGATCAATTATCCACACGGCGGTGGATGAGCACTTTACACAGACATTTCTAAATTATCTGGAATGATTTCTACTTGATAGAAGAATTTAAAGATGGAAAATGAAGTTTAAAGGGAGTAAAAGATGGTGTGTGAGGGAGAGTGTTGACCAGAACAAACACTCTCCATTCGAACCCAGCTTTCCTCGGTACGCTCGGTAGTGAACTTGACTCGTTACCTCTCTGAAGATGAATCAGCGGATACGGAGTTCCAGTTAACGCTACCTGTCCAGCGTCTCCATAGGATGGCTGTGACTCGTCCGAAGTAGTGACGATATCCCGTCTGACACAAGTTCACCTCAGCCAGTGGACCTCACATGAGTGGGGTTCGTCTGAGTTCCACTCAGAGGTGGAAAGTGTTATAATCCCATAAAACTCGGAAGAGCTCTATCATGTCAGGGTTTTCCGGTTTCCCAGCCAGACTCCAACAGAACTTCACAGAACTCACAGAACTGAGAACTGGGCACATCACAGAACTGCCACTTCACCGAACTGCCGCTTCACAGAACTCACAGAACTGAGAACTAGGAAGTACCGACATTTTAAAGAGCTCTATTTCCGGTTCATTTGGGAGTCTTCCCATTGGTCAATATCGACCAGACAGGGGTGTGTTTTGTGACGTAAGAGGTTACTAGAAGTCAGAAAAACAGCAAGAATGTTATGGGACAGATTGAACATGTTCTCAGAGACAGTGAGATAAATGTTTGGACGAGTTTGGAGAAAAAGGTGCCAACTTCTCTGTTTACGTCTGAGAGGATGTAAAACAACGACCATTCGTTCCAACAACTTGTCTGCTTAGATTCCGACCTTGGAACTAACGTACACTGCTCATTCAAAG
>NW_023627395.1:0-2562 GCF_014905685.2 Nematolebias whitei | reverse complement strand
TCATCGACTCCGTTTACGAACAATTACAAGGTGCTACAATATTCACAAAACTAGACCTCCGTAATGCCTATCACCTAGTCCGTATTCGTAAGGGGGACGAGTGGAAAACTGCTTTCAAGACACCCCTTGGACATTTTGAATATCTGGTCATGCCTTTTGGCTTGACCAACGCTCCAGCAGTTTTTCAGGCCCTTGTCAACGACGTCCTACGTGATTTTCTCCAAGTCTTCGTGTTCGTCTACCTAGATGATATATTAATCTATTCTAAAGACGAGGCACAACACACCCAACACGTTAAAGCAGTCCTTCAAAGATTACTGGAAAATCAACTGTTTGTAAAAGCTGAGAAGTGTGAGTTCCACCAGGCTTCAGTCACTTTTTTGGGATTTATTTTTGAGAGGGGACAAGTGAGGTCTGACCCAGATAAGACACAAGCGGTGGTGGATTGGCCGACACCTACTAATCGGAAACAGTTACAGAGATTCTTGGGGTTTGCCAACTTTTACAGACGCTTCATAAAGAACTACAGCAAAATTGCCATTCCCCTCACACAACTAACCTCAACCCGCTTAAAATTTTCATGGACTGATAAGGCTGAACTTGCTTTTTCCACTCTTAAACATCTCTTCTCCACTGCTCCTATCTTATCCCATCCAGATACCTCAAAACAATTCATCGTAGAGGTCGACGCATCTGACACTGGGGTTGGGACAGTCCTCTCGCAGAGGTCGTCCGACGATGGGAAACTTCACCCGTGTGCCTTCTTCTCCCGTCGCCTCTCGTCCGCCGAAGCCAACTACGACGTGGGTGATCGTGAGTTGTTGGCCATCAAGTTAGCCTTGGAGGAATGGAGACACTGGTTGGAGGGATCAGAACTCCCCTTCATTATTTGGACGGATCACAAAAACCTGGCCTACCTTCAAGGGGCGAAGAGGCTCAATGCCCGACAGGCCAGGTGGTCCTTGTTCTTTTCCCGTTTTCAGTTCTCCATAACCTATATCCCAGGATCTCGGAACGTCAAGCCGGACGCCCTCTCTCGACAATTCTCGTCAACCGAGGATTCCGGAACTCCCGAAGACATCCTCCCGTCCTACTGCAAGGTGGGAGCTGTAACTTGGCCCATCGAGAAGGACATCCTGGAGGCCCAAACGACCGAACCTGATCCTGGTTCGGGTCCCCCTGGACGGCTGTTCGTTCCCTCTTCCATGGTGGGCAAGGTTCTGGAGTGGCTCCACACTGCTCGTTTCTCTTGTCACCCCGGTATACGACGCATGCTCCACCTGACAAAAGCTTCCTTCTGGTGGCCAAACATGCAGAAGGACGTTAAGGAGTTCGTCTCTTCCTGCCCTACCTGCGCCCAAAACAAGAACAACAATCAACCCCCTGCTGGCCTTCTTCTTCCTCTCTCCATCCCCACTCGTCCTTGGTCCCACGTCGCCTTGGACTTCGTCACTGGCCTCCCCGTCTCCAATGGTAACACTGTCGTCTGCACCATAGTTGATCGTTTTTCCAAATCTGCTCATTTCATTCCTCTCCCCAAACTCCCCTCTGCTCTCGAGACCTCACAGATTGTCACGGAGCATGTCTTCCGCCTCCATGGCATTCCATTGGACATTGTGTCTGATCGGGGCCCTCAGTTCATCTCCCAAGTCTGGAAGGGGTTCTGTGAAGCTTTGGGGGCTACGGTCAGTCTCACCTCGGGATACCACCCCCAATCCAATGGCCAGACGGAGAGATGTAACCAGGATCTGGAGGCTGTCTTGAGGTGTGTGATCGGTTCCAACCCATCATCCTGGAGCCAGCATCTCCCATGGATCGAATACGCCCACAACTCGCAGACCTCGGCGGCCACTGGACGATCTCCATTTGAGGTGGCTTTGGGATTTTCCCCTCCTCTCTTCCCTTCTCAGGAGGCCGACGTGGGCGTTCCCTCGATTCACCTTCACCTCAAGCGCTGTCGTCGGGTCTGGCGACAGACTAGGGCGGCTCTGGCCAGGTCCTCTGAACAGAACAAGCGTTTCGCGGACAGACACCGCTCCGAGGCCCCCAGATATGAGGTCGGTCAGAAGGTTTGGCTTTCGACTCGGGACATCTCATTGAAGGACTTCCCCAAGAAACTCTCTCCCAGGTTTATAGGTCCTTTCCCTATTGTGAGAGTGCTGAACAGGTCGGCGGTGCGGCTTCAACTCCCTCCATCCATGAGGATACACCCGACCTTCCACGTGTCCCAAGTCAAACCCATTGTTTCCAGTCCTCTTCAGCCTCCCTCTAGAGCCCCTCCTTCCCCCCGGATGATTGATAACGCGCCTGCGTTCACCGTCAGACGTCTCCTGGATGTGAGACGCAGGGGTCGGGGCGTCCAATATCTGGTAGATTGGGAGGGGTATGGTCCTGAAGATCGCTCCTGGGTCCCTAGGTCTCGCATCCTGGACGCAGGCCTTATCACCTCCTTTTTCAAGGCTCACCCTGAAAAGCGGCTTAGATCGCCGAGAGGCGATCCTTGAGGGGGGGGCACTGTGGGATTCCTGGTTTCCCTCTGTCTGTTTGTGTCTGTTTGTCACT
>NW_023627394.1:0-2563 GCF_014905685.2 Nematolebias whitei | reverse complement strand
AACTTTCAGAATCAACACAATTTACACATTCACACATTTGTCCTTTTTTATTTTTCTGTACAGTTTTTGAATCTTCTACATATTTTGTGAAGTTTTAACAACAACAACATTCAGCTTTTGGTATACGGGTGTTATGACCCAAATACTTACTTTTGGTATTTTCAGTACTTTGAAAATATTTGATTATAATTACAAACTTTTTCCACATTGACAAACATTGATTTGGTTTCAAGTTCTTAAAAATATTGTTCTCTTTGAAATCTGCTTCAGCATACCTTCTCTGGTTTTGTCTTTTGATGCTACTTAAAACTTAACTTTTTTATTTTTTGCTCCAAACAGGCTTGTTGCAATATTTAGATAGATTTTGGCAACTTTTACTTTTATCTATCCTTTAGACACGTGTAGCTTTAGGCTAATATTCTCCTACTTTTAGCTTTTTGTTACTGTCCTGCTTCAAGTTAGTCTTTTGTTAAATTTAGCAACTTTTGCTGCTATAAGCTGAAGTTTATCTAATCTGTAAATACTTTTAGCTTCTAGCTACAGATTTTCTACTTTACAACAGACTTAATGTCCATCTTTTAGCTTTGAACTATCATTTTGTTACAAACTGGCCATGTAAACATTTTGCTTTCAGAAAGCATTTGGATACTTTTAGTTATTTTGTTCAAACTTTCTTTTAGTTAAGTTTCACCACAGTGGTAACATCATCAGTAAGATGTAGCACAAACTTAAAGAGATGAATGATCAGAGATGAAGGATGAGGAGAAGAAAAGTCAGGAAAATACAGAAAGGTTGGAGAGAACCACAACGACTCTGTGAGGATTGTGAGACAAAAATAGTTGAATAATTTTTTAATGATTAAAAAATCTCATAAAAAGGAAGTTGAGACATTTGGGAGACTCCATCATGAATGCTGTTTGCCAACTGATCTCAGCTCAGTGAGATATTACCTTTAAATAGTTTAATATTCATGATAGTCAACTTTAAAACTGTTTGACTTTATTCAGTATCACAGGTTCTCTACGATGTTTTTCATTAGACATTCAACCTGTTTAAAGGAAACAAAGAGTAAAAGAGCACCTCCAAGCAGCTTCATGTTCCTCTGACAACAGCTGCCAATATGATTCAAAAGTAGAAGGTTCATGAGACTATAGTCAACCTCTCAGGTTGTGAACTTAAGAGGAACTGCAAACCCAGTTTGACCAGACAGATCGTGTTGATGGTAGAAAAAGAACCAAGGAAACCATCAAAACCATTCAAGATGAACTCCAAGGTAAAGCTGCGTCACTTTCTGATCACAGCGTCCGTCACATTTTAATTCTTCATGGGTTCCATAGAAGAATACCCAGGAGGACTCCATTATTGTGAGAAAGACAAAAAGTCAGACAGGAGTTCATTAAAGTTCATGTTGTCAAGCTCAAAGTTTCTGGAAAATATTTCTTGAACTGATGAGACTAAACAGGAGCTTTCTGGCTCGAGTCCCATCAGTTGTGTTTTTCTGATTATTGTGGAAGGATAACAACAAATTTACCTTCATCTTTAATAAGAACATGTCCAATGTTGACACATGTTTGAATGATACAAACTGAAGAATTAAAGTTTGTGTTTGATAGGACTGATGAGCTAACGGCTAGTTTAAACAGCTAAAACTGAAGTGAATTGTTGCATCTTCAAACAGCTCTAATGTCAAAACTTTTATTACAACGCTATAAAACAATATTTGATGAACATCCACATGTTGTTTGTTCACTCTGTAGTAATTGACAAAAATATTTCTGGTTATTTATTAGCATAAATATCACATGAAGCATCAAAGGGTCATGTTTTATAAAGTCAAAGTTCTGATTCAGAAGTGGATCCATTTGTCATCACATTACAAAGTTTATTTAAATGTTACTTATTTAGAAATATTTCAATATTTTAGTACTTACTTAGCTTTTTTGGAAACTTTGACCACTGGCAGCAGCCTCAGAATAGACTTCATGTCATCAGTATATTCCCTCGGGTTGAAATCATCCAGAATTTTTCCAGATGTCAGTAAGATGAAGACCAGAGCTGACCAGTGAGCAGGAGACAGTTCATCTGTGGAGAGACTTCCTGAACTCAGAGACTGTTGGATCTCCTCCACTAGAGAACCATCATTCAGTTCATTCAGACAGTGGAACAGATTGATGCTTTTCTCTGCAGACAGATTCTCACTGATCAGATTCTTGATGTACTGGACTGTTTCCTGACTGGTCTGTGAGCTACTTCCTGTCTGTGTCAGCAGGCCTCGTAGGAGAGTCTGATTGGTCTGCAGTGAAAGACCCAGGAGGAACCAGAGGAACAAGTCCAGGTGTCTGTAGTGAACTAAGCCTCAGGTCAAATCTGGCCCTGAGGGCCTTCCTGGGACAAGAACTGTCATTTCATTGATTTGAGTCCAGAAACACAAAATTAAGTTCATCCAGAGACTTTCTAAGTGTGTCCTGCACTGATCAATTGAAAGAACACTCTCTTTTTTATTATCATTACTATTCTACAAATGTCTTGATAATCAAAAGTGTGTTTAGTTCAAACCATTTTA
>NW_023627393.1:0-2563 GCF_014905685.2 Nematolebias whitei | reverse complement strand
GGTAGACGCTCGATGAAGGTGAACACCTCTCTGTCCGAAGTGAGCCGTATCAGACTGATCTTATCCTCTGTCGTAGCATTAGGATAATATCTCAATCTGAACTCCAGATCTTTGAGGTACGCTTTTGTTCCAGATGATCCCATCGGTCCAGGCACAAAGCGTTGTACATATTTTGAGATTTTCTGCAAATCATCCATTGAAGGAGACTGTATTAACGGTCTCACATGCGTGGTTGGTGGTGCAGATTGGTCAAGGACTGCCCCTACCACCCGAGATGGGGGTGGGGGTGACGGCATGGTGTATACCGATTCAGTGAGTCGATATCGGCGCAGGTCTATCCCCACCGCCCGAGATGGGGGTGGGGGTGACGTCATGGCGTTAGGAGGAAGAGGTGCAAGTGGGTGCAGACCCGTCCTTATCCCCCGAGGCGGGGGTGTTGGAACGGGGCTAAGGGGAGGAGGTGTAACAGCATCTGTCTGGGGTGGTTGTGGCTGTTCGTCTCTGAGTCTCAGACCAGCCCGCCCCATATCAGAAATCTGGTTTGTAGCTGTAGCTAGTTTCTCCTCACAAGCTGTCAGGCGCTCCTGTGATGTCTGACATTTCCTTTGTAAATTCAGCCATTGTTGGAGTATCATCGCCTTGTCTGCCTTGCAATCCTCCAGCTCCTTTAATGCGATCTGTAACTGTGCTTGTAGCACATCGTTATCCGAACACACGGCTCGGTACGCTTGGTCTTTATCCCTAATCTCCGATAGTGATCGAGCCTGTTCTGACAGCTCTGTCTTTGCGAGGTCCCTATCAGTCTGAATTTGTTGTTTCTGCAATTCAGATTGATTCATCAATACGTCACACCTGTCCTTTTCAGATTGATATCCGTTGAACAGCGTGACATTTTGTTCAACCAGATGGTCCACTTCCGCTTTCAGAAGCAGGGAAATTTTTGCCAAGCGTTCACGGCTCGATTTTGTGTCCTCCGACACTTTGGCTGCTTTCGCCAACCTCTGCAGTTCCTCATTTCTTTGATCATCATCAAGGTTTTCTAATTGCTCTAATTGTGTACCAATAATTGAATTTGTTAAAATATATAAAGCCGACTGGACGGCATCACTGGATTGAAAGGGGTCAGTGTTTACCTCTTCGTTTTCCATTATCTGCTATTTAGAAATTAAATAGGAGATGTAAATGTTTAGGTGGCAAAATAAAATCAGAAGAGTTTCTCTCTACTGATGTATTTACTCTTATTTAGTGATTTATCAATTAAACGTGCGTTATTTTTTAAGCAAGTGAGTAAACTTTTTCCATTTTTGTGAATATCTGTAACTGTTTCTATTTTTTAAAAGTTTGCTTTAATTTTTATTTTGTACCTTTCTTAAGGAATTATCAGTGAATAAAAATGTGTTCGGTAAATGCTCTTTGCATAAATACCTTTATAACTTTTAAAATGCAAGATAACAGTGATTATTCAATTTTGAGGAACGTTTATTAACTCAAAAATGCCTTACAGAAAAATAAAAAACGTTTAATTTCACTCTTTAAACCTAAAAGCGAAGTGAAAACCTGTGATCTTCACGTTTCTCCAGGAGGTGTCAGTACAACCTTATTAATTTTAACTCAGACACCGTTAGTGTTGTCCAGTAGGGGTCGCTATGACTTCCTGTGGCGTCCGGTCGTTAGCTGTTAGCTAAAAATTAGCATTGGCTAGACCCGGATAAAACCAACATTTCTGAACGGATTTTTTACACAAACGTGGCAAAATTTCAGCAATTAGACTTCGAAGAACCTAAACAGCGTTTCAGAACACAGCTTTAAAGCGCTTTTCAGCTTTAAAAAGCAGATTTTATTCCCTATGAAAACGAGTTTCCATTTCCGGGTCACGTGACTGAAATCACCAATGACAAAGCAGCGCGGGGTTGAGAGGAAACGACGTAGCCACGTCAGTCAACCTTCTCAGCAAATCAGAGCGCTCCACAGCAGCAAATCAACCAACCACGAAGCGTTAGCAGCCACCAGCATGTTAGACTTAGCCTGAAACCATTTCGTCAACTTATCGTCCTTTAAACTGTCCAAATGCACTTTTTCTGTTAAAAATGTAACGAATCGACTCTGAGCTGTACGGAGTCTTCTACTCCGGTCTCAAAACGTCTTTCTAGCTATTTAAAAAAACCTCGTCTGAACCTCCTTCAGAACCGAGCCGGTCCAGAACCGCATCTGGACCGTCTTTAAACAGAATAGAGCGTTTTCACCCATCTCAAAACCATTTTAGTTACGATAACAGGCGTACAAATTCAGCCTTCACTAGATATATGACATTATTTCAGCTTTCATAACATCGCCAGCGTAATACAGCGTAAACATGCAGAGCCAAGCACCAAGCGCGCAGCTCCAGCACGCTGCGTAAACATGCAACGTTTTGACTTTCAGCACAGCTGATAAACTGTTACTTTTCATGCCAACACGTAAAATTCAATCTTCACACGAATATACAGTCATTTATGAGCACGTAACGGGCCACCAAAATGTAGATGAACAGATGCTCAGATATATTCATCAATTAACGCGGATT
>NW_023627392.1:0-2565 GCF_014905685.2 Nematolebias whitei | reverse complement strand
CAGTTCCTGGTTACACCTCTCAGCCTGGCCGTTAGACTGTGGGTGGTAACCTGAAGTCAGACTTGCGGACGCCCCTAGGGTCTTACAAAAAGAGCGCCAGACCTGAGAAATAAACTGTGGACCACGGTCGGAGACAATGTCGGAGGGGATACCGTGGATTCGAAAAACATGCTGGATCAAAATTTGTGCTGTCTCGAGAGCAGAAGGTAATTTGACCAAAGGGATGAAATGAGCCGATTTAGAAAATCGGTCAATGACTGTAAAAATGACTGTGTTACCGTCAGAAGGGGGGAGTCCAGTGACAAAGTCCACTGATATGTGTGACCAAGGGCGACTAGGTGAGGGTAGTGGTTGTAAGAGTCCGGCCGGGGGTTGATTACCTGTCTTATTGCATGCGCAGGTGGCACAGGCAGCAACAAAGTCTTTGACGTCCTGGGTCAACGTTGGCCACCAGAAGTGGGACTTGGTTAGTGACAGCATTCGGGTAACTCCTGGGTGACAAGACAGCTTGTTAGTGTGAACCCACTCCAGTACCTTAGCCCTCATGACAGAGGGGACGAACAGGGTTCCGGGGGGTCCCAGGCCGGGATCGGGCTCCTCCTTGTGGGCATCGCGGACCTCTTGTTTGATGGGCTACGTGAGAGCTCCTACAATGCATGTAGGTGGAACGATATGTTCCTCATGTTCAGGTCCATCTGGAGGAGAGAATTGTCGAGACAGGGCATCTGGCTTGACATTTTTTGAACCAGGCCTATAAGTCAAAATATAATGGAACCGACTAAAGAATAAAGACCACCGTGCTTGTCTGGGGTTTAATCTTTTAGCGTCCCTGAGATAGGTTAAGTTTTTGTGGTCGGTCCATATGAGGAAGGGTGTCTCCGTACCCTCCAACCAATGACGCCACTCCTCTAAGGCCAGCTTGACGGCCAGTAACTCGCGGTTTCCTACATCGTAGTTACGCTCGGCTTGGGACAAACGTCGAGAAAAGAAAGCACAGGGGTGCACTTTATTGTCTCTGAGGGATCTCTGAGAAAGGACGGCACCTACCCCAGTATCGGAGGCGTCCACCTCTAGGATGAACTGGCGTTTAGGGTCAGGATGGCAAAGGATGGGTGAGGTTGAAAAAAGTTGCTTAAGTCTGTTGAAAGCAGTGTCCGATTCTGTAGTCCATTTGAAAGTTCTGTTAACAGAGGTAAGTTGGGAGAGTGGTGCGGCAATGCGACTATAGTCTCTAATGAAGCGTCTGTAGAAGTTTGCGAAACCCAGGAAACGTTGAAGTTGTTTACGGGTTTCAGGAATGGGCCATTCTACAACTGCTCTAATCTTCTCAGGGTCGGTACGATAGTGTCCCTCCCCGAAGATAAACCCCAGGAAAGAAACAGATGAGGTATGGAACTCACATTTTTCGCCTTTGACAAACAATTGATTTTCATACAAGCGCTTAAGTACCATTCTGACCTTCTTGATGTGCTCTTCCTTGTCATGAGAGTAGATAAGTATATCATCCAGATATACAAAAACGAACTCCCCTAGGAAGTCTCTGAGCACATCATTAACTAATGCCTGAAACACCGCAGGAGCGTTAGTAAGACCAAAGGGCATCACTAAGTATTCGAAATGACCCAACGGGGTCCGGAAGGCCGTCTTCCATTCGTCGCCCTCCTTAATGCGAACTAAATGATAGGCGTTACGCAAGTCTAGTTTCGTGAAAATGGTGGCTGATTGAAGTTGTTCGTGTATGGAGTCGATGAGCGGAAGAGGATATTTGTTTTTTACGGTAATGTTATTAAGACCCCGGTAATCGATACAAGGGCGGAGGGTCTTATCTTTCTTGGCTACGAAAAAAAACCCGGCCCCCACCGGGGAGGTGGATGGTCGAATAATACCAGAATAAAGTGACTCCTCAATGTACTCCTTCATGGAGTCCCTCTCGGGTCCGGAGAGGTTAAACAAACGACTAGCTGGTAGGGGAGCACCAGGAAAAAGATCAATAGCGCAGTCGTATGGTCGATGTGGCGGCAAGGACAAGGCTCTCTGTTTACTAAAAACAGAAGAGAGATCGTGATACTCGTGTGGGATGGAGGTTAAATCGATCTGTTCAATAGTGGTATCGTGTTGTGTTGCGTTAGAGATTCCGGAGCGGAGACAGTGTTTCAGACATCTTCCGCTTCATTTCTCTATTCTACCCAGTTCCCAGTTAATGTGTGGGTTGTGAAGCTTCAACCAGGGATATCCAAAAATTACTTGGTCATGGGGTGAATCGAATACAAAGAAACTGACGTGTTCGTGGTGGTTGCCGGAGGTGATTAGGTGCAAGTCATTAGTGCGGTGTTGGACCTGAGATAATGTATCGCCTGTGACTCCGGTGATGGAAACTGTGGGTATTTTTACTGTGGGTAATGATAATTCGGAAACCAGACTCTGACTAATTAAATTTTGTTCAGCACCGGAGTCTATGAGTGCGGTGACGGTAAATCGGTTGTGATTACATTGGATGACCGTAGCTATAGTCATTCTACTTAATGGGGAGAGCGAAGAAGTCCCCACCAATATCTCCCTCTTTAT
>NW_023627391.1:0-2565 GCF_014905685.2 Nematolebias whitei | reverse complement strand
TATTGAGCAGTAACGAACTGATTACTTAACTTATTACTGATTATTTCACAGACTATGCATTTTATCAAAGCATTTTTAGAAGCGGCTGATACATTTATCATTAAATTTTAGAAGGAAACGAGACTGCAAACACATATTTGTTAGAAAAAAAAAGTATATGCAATACAATGATCAATATAGCCATGTCAGTGTTTTATAACGCTACACACGTTAAAAAAAAGATCAGAGTAAAACCTGTTATAAAGCTGTTTCTGATGTTCTCTGCATGAGAATGCTCCACCTTGTCCTCCATGCCAGTAGTTCAGATCTGCTCCAGCTTACCTTAGATCATCTGGATGAATTATTGATTTCTATAGAAGATATTAATTCAACCTTTATTTAAACAGGTTCGTCCCATTGAGCCACGAGGACTCATTTACAAGAGAGACTGAATATAATTGTTGTATTTGTCATTTTTTATGGCAACCAAGTACCTGGATAACTGAGTTGCTTGTAGCCTGACAACTATTGGATAAATTGTAATTCACTGATTAAAATGTTAATTTAAATGAAACTGTTTCTAGTTAAAATCATAACAGATGATAAAATAAGTGTTAATTGTGCAAAAATAAATTTCCAAACAATTTATTATAAAATATGTAAAATGTAAAGCAAGCTTTAATAAAGTACTTTTACTGACATTTATACCGTTTATTAATGACATAATCTCAAGTCAGCTGGAGCACCATCATCATCATCATCATCATCATCACAACACAAAGTGAGAGCTGTAAATTTAATCTGCACAAACATTTTCAATCAGAGCTCAAAATGTTTAACTGTCAAAGAAATGTGCAAGAAAATAAACTAATGTCACTCTACAGACACATTTAGAGAGAGGACAGTTTACAGAGACACAGTGAGGACGTGTGAGACTGAAGGAGGTTCAACCATTTGTTCATGGACCAGAACCAGATGAGAAGAACAGCAGAACTTCCACTGCATGTTGATCCATTGACCAGTGATCTGACCAGTGATCACACATGTTTTAAATTAGACTTTGGTACGAACAGTGTTACAATAAGACATGTCATATTTTTTTTATTGAACATTAATCTTCATTCTAACAGTGACGTTGTAATTTCAGAGACTGAGGAAGAAACAGAAATGAGGTGAGTGAGATGAGGGAAAGATGAAAATGTGTCCTCAGAGGACGGGGACATGTCAGGATCTGATGAGCCAGGATCAACAGGACCAGGAGGATGGATCAACAGGCAGTCAGGGAACAGAGATGAACAACCTGAGGGAACAATTAGAACACAAAAAATACATAAGCAGGACAGAAGAAACTCACAGACAAGAAAATTAACTCAGTCCTGCGAAGAAAAATGTTAATGGAAAATAAACTGACATATTTTTACAAAAGATCAGATGAAGGCAACTGGCATGAAGAATAACTTCCAGCTCCATCTGAATGTACCTGTGATAGTTTAATAAGTTGTTTTGTTACTGTCCTACAGTTTATTGATGCTGATAGATTCTTGGTAATAATTCTTATTTCTTGTTCTGTCTTGAAAGAGTCTCATCTCAACTTGACCCATGATTACCAAACGCTAAACTAATAATATAAAACAACTGTAATTTAACAGTCCTGCAGTAAATACCAACTTTGTGAAGGTTATGGTGTTAAAGTAATTTTATTCAAACATCTTGATTAAGCCGTTATTGATTTGGAAAACAGAAAATGAGATCTTGTACCTTTCTGATACTTTGAATGCAACATTCAGTTCATGAAGTCATTCTCCTCTGGTTTACCTCGAAAACATGAAAAAAATTGACTCATCTCCACAATCACGTTTTTCTTTAATGATAATGTCACAATTTATGCTGCAGTCTTTGACAAATGATCTATAACTTTAACTAAATTACGTCAATCTTGTTGTCATGTCATCATTCTTTGTTGAAATCAGGTCTCTCTTGTAAATGAGTCCTCGAGGCTCAATGGGATCAACCTGTAGAAATAAAGGTTGAACGAATCTCTCAGGAAAAAAAGGCCAAATATTTTCTAGTTGAGTTCAGTAACTGGAATTACCATAAATTTAAAAACGACCACCTTTCAAAATTTAAGCAGTAATAGATATTTTAAAACGTTGAATTAGAAATAGACCCGTTTAAACCGTCATGCTGCAGAGCAGCTGCAGTTAAAACACAACTAGTAATTTAACATGTTTCATTAACTAAAACTGGCGACATGAAGTATTAATGTTGATAAATTGTGGTACAGAACAGTCAGATAACGCTTCACAATAGCAAAAAAAGTGTTGTATTTTCATCAACTTACCAGAGAAAACACGGAGAATGAACTACGTTCAATGCTGAACCGCTGCTGTTTGGAACTTTTTGCCGCTGCATGACCCACGTGACTTCCGCATTCCATTCTTTCTCTGGTAGTGTCGCAACCATAGTTATCATATAATCACTAGATACAGCATTGACCGCTGTCGCCTATTGGCGCTGACGAGCCAATAAAATAATAAATAAAAAAAATAAATTCATCAATTGGTAGTCAGACCATTTCTCTTGGTT
>NW_023627390.1:0-2565 GCF_014905685.2 Nematolebias whitei | reverse complement strand
ATGAAGCGTGTCGATTATCTTTATTAAGACTAATACGAAACATTACATGGTGTCAGAGTATCGCGAACTGCACGACCGCTGGAGATTACAAAATGGATTCGTCCGGAGTTCCCGCACCGCAGATGGACTGGGATGCAGTTAACCCCCCCGAAGCCTGGCAGGACTTCGTCCAGCACGCAAAGCTAATGTTTAGCGGTCCGCTAAAAGACAAGTCGGAAGACGTCCTGTGCAGCTATCTTCTCCTGTGGGTAGGAAAACGAGGCAGAAATATTTGTAACACATGGCAGTTGACCAGTGATGAAGCTAAGAAGCTAAAAACCTATTTTGAATGGTTTGAACAGCATCTCATGCCAAAGACGAACACCATTTTTGCCAGATACAAGTTTTATGAAAGAGTCCAAGAGGAAGGGGAGTCATTCGAACACTTTGTGACAGAGTTAAAGCTACTCGTCAATCAATGTGGTTATGAGAACAGTGACGAAATGGTTCGAGACATGATTGTTTTTAAAACAAATTCCCCACAAATCAGAGAAAAACTGATGAGCCAAGGGTCTGATTTAACACTACAAAAAGCCATAGACTTTGCACGCTCACATGAAATCGCACAGGCTCAATTAAAAGTCATGGGGAACCCACACACGAGCTCACAAGGAGCAGTGCCTGCACATGCTGTGTTCTCAAAGCGTCAGAGCATGCAGCACAAAGGGAGGACAGCCCCAGGCTACAAGGTGGGAAAGCCATGTGGGAGGTGTGCGCAGACACACAGCCAGAGAGATGAGTGCCCCGCAAAAGGAAAGAAATGCAAAAAGTGTAACAAAATGAACCACTTTGCTAAAGCTTGCAGGTCAGAAGCACCACAAAGGCACAACCCTGTGTACGAAATTAAACCTGATGATCCTGATGAGGATGGAGAGTTTTTTATTGACTCCATAACAAAGCTAAATGAAGGGGAAGCTAATGAGCAGGCTTATGCTGATGTCGAAATAGGCTCGTTGCATCAAATTGTGCATTTTAAGCTCGACACTGGAGCCACTGCTAATGTTATTCCTGCACGAATATTTAAAAAGCTTTTTAAACAAGTCAGCCTGGCACCACCCACACGCTCACTGTCTGGTTATGGAGGAGAAAAACTGGACATAAAAGGCACATGCCAGCTCAAATGTAAGTGGAAGGACATCCACACAACGCTGACCTTTGACATTGTGGAGACAGCAGCACCCCCCATCCTAGGTTTGAGGGCATGCCTGGACCTAGACCTAGTTAAGCTGGTCATGTCAGTGCAGAGCACAAACATTATGGATGAGTTTGCTGATGTGTTCAAAGGCATAGGAAAATTTCCAGGAGAATGTGATATACACATCAACTCAGACGCAGCGCCTGTGGTGTATCCCCCACGGAGGATCCCTTTCACACTGCGTGAGCGACTGAAACAGGAGTTGGATGGAATGGAAAAAAACCGGCATAATTGCCAAAGTAAAAGAGCCCACTGAATGGGTAAATGGTCTAGTGATCGCAGAAAAGCGTGATGGAAAACTCAGAGTGTGCCTCGACCCACGTGAGTTAAACAAAGCCATCCAAAGGCCTCACTACCCTCTTCCAACACTGGATGACATCACACCAAAGCTGGCAGGAGCACAGTACTTCAGTGTCATGGATGCACGTTCAGGCTATTGGGCCATCCAACTCACAACGAAATCATCATTCCTGACGACCTTCAACACGACCTTCAGCAGGTACCGTTTTCTACGTCTTCCATTTGGAATAATATCTGCACAGGACATTTTCCAAAGAAAAATAGATGAGACGTATGAAGGACTCAACGGAGTGGCAGCCATCGTGGACGACATACTGGTGTATGGCAGGACAAAAGAGGAACATGATGAAAACCTACGAGCCATGTTAGAGCACACAAGGGAGCGAGGAGTGCGCCTGAACCCAGAAAAATGTGTCATTGGTGCCACTGAAGTGAGTTATTTTGGACACAGACTCACCCGGGAAGGTATCAAACCAGATCCAAAGAAAATTCAGGCTATAAAAGACATGCCGCCCCCAGAGAACAAAAACAAACTGGAGACAATTCTCGGCATGGTGAACTACCTGTCTAGATTTGCACCTGGACTGTCAGAGGTGAACGCACCGCTGCGACAGCTGCTCAAACAAGACTCTGAATTCATCTGGGATCAGAACCACGACAGAGTGTTCCAACAAATGAAGGACCTCATAACCAGAGAACCAGGTCCTATCCTAGCATACCACGATGCAACCAAGGAGCTGCGCCTACAGGTCGATGCATCAAAGTACGGCTTGGGAGCAGTACTAATGCAAGATGAGCATCCAATAGCGTATGCCTCAAAGACACTGACCCCAACCGAGGTTAATTATGCACAGATCGAGAAGGAGCTCTTCGCAGTACTTTTTGGATGTAAACGCTTCCATACATACATTTATGGCAAGAGGATCATTGTCGAGTCAGACCACAAGCCGTTGGAGCACATATTGAAAAAACCAATCACTATGTCCCCAGCGCGTCTGCAACGCATGCTTCTTCAGCTACAAAGGTATGAC
>NW_023627389.1:0-2565 GCF_014905685.2 Nematolebias whitei | reverse complement strand
AGAAAATGAGCATCGATCACTCGGCGGTGAACGAGGACTTTGCTTCAAATATTTCTAAAATATCTGTACTGATTTTATGAGGAAGAGAAGAGTTTAAGATGAAATGGAGATTTATCTTACAGAGAACTATGTGAGGGAATTAATCTGTTTGACCAGAACGTGCACGCTTCATCAGATCTCAGCTCGCCTCCGGTACACTTTAGTCGAAGAAGAGACCGTTACCTGGTTGATGATAGATCAGCTCGATAGAGAATCCTCCAGACCTTTCAGCGTCTCCGTTGAGAGCAGCTGAAATCCTTAGATAGTCGTGTGTGGTTTGTTCAAACAGAAGTTATAATTCCAAAACGTCTCTGACTCTCCTGAATTCTCGAATTCTCTTCCATTCACTTCACCATTCTCCATGAATTCTCCATGAATTCTTCATGAATTCTAACATGAACTGGGAAGTTGCCACATTTTAAATGGGTCGACTTCCGGTTCAATTTAGAGCTTTCTGATTCGTGGATGGACCAGAAAGAGGTGTGTTTTTGTGATGTAAGATGTTATCATAAGTCAAGGATTGTTTTCAACATACAGAAAAGATTATTGCAGACGACCAGACTTCGTGGAGTCTCATGCTGTTGTATCTTCTCAAATAGTAAAACATGACATTTCTTCTCAGTAAACATTTTAGTTGACCAAGACTCAACCTTTCACATACTTACATTGTTTGGCTCATTTCAGACAGAGAATCAAGAAATGCATATTAACCTGATTTCTTCTTTGAATGAGGAATAAAAATCATTACTTACTGTTTATGTAAAATAAAAATGAGTAGTTCTTTTCAACCTGTAAGCATTGAATGGAACTAACACAATTTGATTATCAAACATTTGTAAAAACAGTAATGATTATAAAAATTGTCTTTTCTGCTTGATTAATTCAAGAAAGAAAGTCACCAGATGGCTCAGACTGTATTCAGATCAATGAAAATAACAGTCTCTGTCCATCTGATAGATTTGAGGTCATCAGGGTCAGATCAGGTTCACTACACCTCCACCTCTCCAAATTCTCTTCCATCTGTTCCCTGTTCTCACCACAGATCACAATGTCATCTGCAAACATCATAGTCCACGGGGATTCTTGCCTGACCTCATCTGTTAGTCGGTCCATCACCAGAGCAAATAAGAAGGGGCTCAGAGCCGATCCTTGATGCACTCCCACCTCCAACTTGAAGCTATCTGTCACTTCTACAGCACATCTCACCACTTTCCTGCTGTCCTCATACATGTCCTGCTGTCTTCATACATGTCCTGCTGTCCTCATACATGTCCTGCTGTCTTCATACATGTCCTGCTGTCTTCATACATGTCCTGTACCAGTCTAACATACTTCTCTGCCACTCCAGATTTCCTCATGTAACACCACACCTCCTCCCTCGGCACTCTGTCAGATGCTTTTTCTAAATCCACAAAGACACAATGGAGTTCTTTCTGACACTCTGTACTTCTCCATCAGCATCCTCAAAGCAAATATGGCATATGTGGTGCTTTTTCTTGGCATGAAACCATTCTGCTGCTCACAAATAGTCACTACTCGTCTAAGTCTTGCTTCCACAACTCTCCCCCAGATCTTCATCATGTGGCTCATCAACTTAATTCCCTTGTAGTTGCTACAACTGTGAACATCACCCTTGTTTTTAAAAATGGCCACCAGCACTTCTTCTCCATTCCTGAGACATTTTCTCACCCTCAAATATGCCATTAAATATTTGAGTCAAAAACCTCACTGCCATCTCTTCAAGACATTTCCAAACCTCCACTGGTCATCAGGTCCTACTGACTTCTCCTCATTTATTCTTTTCAGAGCTTTCTGGACTTCACCCTCACTAATCTGCCCCACTTCCTGGTCCACAGTTTCTATGACCTCTACTCTTCTTTCTCTTTCATTCTCTTCATTCATTAGCTCCTCAAAGTACTCCTTCCATCTTTCCGTCACACTCTCCTCACTTGTTAGAACATTACCATTCCTATATTTAACAAGCCTAACCTGTTGCACATCCTTTCCAGCCTGATCCCTCCGTTTCGCCAATCGGTACAAGTCCTTCTCACTCTCTTTAGTGTCCAGTCTCCCATACAACTCATCATACGTCTTCTGCTTTGCCTTTGCCACCTCCCTCTTTGCTCTACGTCCCATCTCGTGTGGCTCATCAACTTAATTCCCCTGTAGTTGCTACAACTGTGTATCCTGATGCATGCTCAACTGTACAACTGTGTACATCACCCTTGTTTTTAAAAATGGCCACCAGCAATGACCTTGACTTTACCAACTTCAGTAATCTTCGTCCAATCTCTAATCTGCCCTTTATTTCCAAAGTTCTTGAAAAAGCCGTTGCTAGTCAACTTCACTCTCACCTATCCAACAATAACATTTATGAAGAGTTTCAATCTGGTTTTCGCCCCCACCATAGCACCGAAACAGCTCTAATAAAAATAACTAATGACCTTCTTCTTGCTGCTGACTCTGCTCTTCTGTCTATCCTCATTTTACTGGATCTAAGTTCTGCCTTCGACACAATCTGTCATT
>NW_023627388.1:0-2565 GCF_014905685.2 Nematolebias whitei | reverse complement strand
TCATTCTTTGTTGAAATCAGGTCTCTCTTGTAAATGAGTCCTTGAGGCTCAATGGGATTTACCTGTATAAATAAAGGTTGATTGATACTGTAAAAGCTTTATGTCAAACATTTTCAGTGTTTTCTTAAAAAAAGACTTTGGGCCTTCAAAATGGCCTCTGAAGTGTGAGACCGTGTAATATAACAATAGGCTTTATGGCTAAATATTGTGGCACGCATGTAAGCCTTTGCTGATTCTGTTGTCAGAGAAGATCTTATATGTTTCAAGTTTGACAGATTAAGTTTAATTATAAGTGAAATTCTCTTTACATGCTGCTTGAAATTTAGATCGGAATCAAAAATTGCACCAAGGTATTTAAATTGTTCAACCACATCTTATGTCTCTCTGTTGACTAACACAGATGATTGTTCATCTGGCAGCCCAGAGAAAAACATACAGACTGTTTTTGTAACATTAAGATGTAAACAAGAGTCCAGAAGCCAGTGAGACACCAGCATCATGGCACTAGAAAGTATTGCAGCAGCTTCATTTTTTTTTGTTTTTCCAAGAACATACATTACAGTATCATCCACATATAAATGCATTTTTACAGTTTTGAGGACATTAGGAAAATCATTAACATATAGGCTAAAAAAGATTAGTCCCAGTATTGAGCCTTGTGGAACACCAGCTGAGCAGGTAAGAGCAGTAGATCATGAGTTTTCTATTTTTACTGCTTGTACAAATAGCAGTACAAACAGTGTACTCATTATTTTAGACAAATTTTGTCTAACTGACCGAATAATAGACATGTATGAGTTTTCTACAGTCTTGAATTAGGTTGGCTCCAAAAAGTGAACAAATTATAGATGTACTTTGATTTATCACTTCCTGAAAGTTTCATTAAGATTCATCCAGTGGTTCATGAGCTGTTTTACTAACAGACAGGTAAGCAAATATACATGGGCCAAAACATTATAGCCACATGGTGAAGGAACTTTCACCAGATGATGTAAAAGCACAATGGAAGGACCACCTTGGGCACAAGTTTTCTTGACCTTAGTGTGGAAAAACATCCATATTTATCATTCGCACCCTGGCCAGATGAATCACATCTATTTTTGTGCCTGAGTAGCTTGACTGAAGCGATCAGGCCAATTACCTATCAAAAGGCACCTGTGAAGAAACTGAGCACTATTTTTGTATATATTTCTATTCTTTGATTTTCTTCTCAGCTAAATTTCAAACAGCGAGTGACCTTTTCATATACTCACATATTCTCCAGGCTGCTGCTATGCCACAAAAAATAATGATACAGAATAAACTAGTCACTTCTTTAAATGTTATAACATAATGTGTCGTGATGTAAAAAAGTATGCTTTCATTTTTCACTCCCTATTCATAAATTGATCTTCATGTTTCTGCTGCATATTTCACTAGAGGACAATGAAGTCACACAAATCATCACACAAATCTCTATTGGCAACGCCTGACATCTAATCTAACACTTTCCTCCCTCCATTTATTTTCACTCCTGGTTTAACAGTCTGTTATGTTTTTAGCATTGGTGGCTTCCAGTACACGGACCCTCCTGTATTTCATTGAGTGACATCTCATCTCGGCTGAATGCTTGGTTTGACATGGCTAAGGGTGTCAGACGCCTCATAAGGCTGCCAAAGAGTCATTTAAGTTGGTTGTAAAAGGGTTTTTTTTTAACACGTTGTTGCTTTTCAAGGACTTCTACTGATTTAAACTGCAGGTGCTACAGATAGTTCCAGTAAAAACAAAAAAAAAATATATATATGAGGAAAATCATAGCAATGTGTTCAAATTTACACAAAATAAATTGTAATCCAGAGTACCAGTGCAGCAGGTAGGAGTTCTTGTTTTGAATGAGGATACTCTGTTGTTTCCTTTCCTGGTGGTGTGTATTGGTGCCTTTTTACTCTGATATTCTCATCTCTTGCTTCAGGCAAAGACAGCAATTCACCAAATGCACACCCACATGCATCATTTCAACAGCATCCCCTTTGGTGACAAGCCCATTCCCACAAGCATTATCTAACCTAATATTGCGCTTCAAAATAGCAAAGACTGGAAGAAAAAAGGAGGGAGTGTTGTGCAACTGGGAGAGCAGAACTGTTCACTGGCCTTCATCAGACATAGCTGATACCATTTGTATGACCATGTCTTTCTGTTTGTGAAATTTTCCTGCTCTGTTTTTAATAATAGCTTTATTTCTCTAAATGTCAGTGGCTTTGAATGTTATCAGCTCATTAAATGTCTGTTATTAGTTGTTATCATCCCCATAGGGTTGCGTTCAGACTGTCCGTCCTACCTACTCGTAGGTTTTAAAGGTACGTTCTTATCGTTGATAATATGCAGCGTCGCACGTGTCTAAAATAGGAAGCTTTTTTGTTAGCTTTGTTTAACCCTTTTTGTAAATCTAACCTTACACCTGACCCAGATTACTGACCATAAACTTAACCCCCTGATCCTTGACTCAACGTAAGCCCCTGACCCTTGAGCCTTAACCTAACCCTGACCCTTGAGCGTTAACCTAACCCTGACCCTAAACCTAACCCC
>NW_023627387.1:0-2566 GCF_014905685.2 Nematolebias whitei | reverse complement strand
CCACCATATTTCTATTGTTGTGACAGGCTAACATGAATCTGTTGAAGCACAGCAAGAAAGCAAATAAGCATTTTCTTTCCAATTACAACAGTTATAACTACTCCTTTAGCGTTTGTCATTTACACCAAATAGTTTGATTCTCGTCAGCTTCTCTGCTAGTTCAAGTTGCTTTGTTCCATAAAGTGACCAGTATGACATGTAGCGCTGCAAGTTTGTGTATAAAAAAAAAAAAAAAATGTTGTATGCAGTTTGGGGCCCTTAGCAACATCTGTTGCCACATTACAACTTTTGCACGCCTTAAAAAACCCTGCAGATAGAACAAATAAATGAATGGATTAAATGTAGCATAAAATTGGTAAATATGTTTGGAACGTCCTTCAGCTTTCTGTATTTTGTTGCTAAAACTGTGTTGGTTTGTGCAAGTTAAAGTGCTTGAATCACCGCAGCTTTGTCAACCTTAGTCATTGGTGTGTGACTTGAGGTAAGAAGCTTTGAGTAATTCTAGGCAGCTACCGCTCCGCACACATCAGGCTAATAATGGTTTCAATCTTCTTACTGTGAAGTCAGACAAGTTTATGTGCAAATCTGCACGCATGTTGCAGTTCTCACTGCTTTACTAATGTTTTCTACGCCTGAATGTATAAAGGGAAACGGAATAAAAATTATCAACATCTTTGTGGTTTTGGAACGTGCTTTGTTCCTCAAATACCTTCTAAAAAGTTCATTTGTTTGCTCTTAAAGGAGCAAACACAGTTTTTTTGTTTCTCCAGCCCTCATTGCAGTGAGGAAAATCTCTTTAAACTTTAAAGAGCGTGCATCAAGGAGAGAAGCGTCACTTGACATCCTTTTGTTTTTCTGTCAAAGTTTGCAACCAGGTCGATGGTGGGTTTTTATGTTCAGCTTTGCTCACAAGTGTTTTGCGTTCGGCGTTACGTAAAGTCCTCGTCCTGGAAATGAGCACATGAATTGATGCAAACTGGATTATGTGGGTGCTGCAAGGCCAAGAGGAAGAGATGCTGAAGGTTAGCCTGGTTTTGTTAGTGTTCAGGATTGAAAATGAATGGAAGACGTGCATTGTTTTGGTATTTTTTTTATTAAATCCTCACTTTCATGTCATAATGTGCATCTCACGTTATGAACTGAACATATTCTGAATTTGTACAGCTTAAAAAAACAATGTCTGCACAGCATCAGGTACTGCATAAAGGAATACATACAGAGAAGCATAAAAACACACACAAAAAAAACAAACTCGTTGCTAAAAATACTCCATCTCCAATTTTTTGTGGTTGCCCAAACCATGGCTTGTGCTTGTTAACTGATCCGTTTAGCTCCCCGGCAAAACTAAAGTGATCAGAGGGTTGAACTGGTAAGTATTTAGCATTCTATAGTAGTCCTTTTTAAACCATTTAGTGCTATCACATATCTTCCTTTAAATGGGCCCAGTTATTTCTGCTGAACTCATCCAGTCTATAGTTTATAAATCAATGGAAACAGCACAGACAGTCTCGAGAAAATGTTCAATAACTTTTGCACATTAGGCAGCCCATTTAAACGGACATAGTGAAATGATTTGCTGGCTGTTGGAGCCCATTTGTGAAAGTGTATATATAAATATGTATAACTATGTGTATTATTCACCCATTATGATGTGCAGTGCTCCCGTGTTTTGCCTCACTTACTCCTGTACCTACTGGTTTGTGAAGCAACCAATAAAACTGGACATGGAGTTTGGAATGAGTTTATTTGCTACAGTAAATCAGAAAAACGGTTTTATGGCAACAAAATGCTTCTTGTGATTTTTTTTCAGTGACTTCAACAAGGGGATATTTGACTTGTTTTTATCGTTGAAACAAGAAGAACCAGTAGATACATGTGTAACTTTGTGTGTGAAGCTCTGGCTGTGTTTGTGCCTTGCTGTCTGTGGAATATGGTGGTGTCTTGTGGACAACAGAGAAATACGGCGTCTTTTGTTTCACCGAGCCGAATTGGATGCGATTTGTCGTTTAACTGCTTGGAGGTGCTCACGTGAAACAGTGCGTGCAGTTATGCTGCAGGTTGTTCTGGAAATTGAACAATGTAAGTAGCTTTTCTATGAGATGCTACCAGTTATGTGGAACGGTCCCTCTCTGATGGGACTGTCAGAGATAGGTGAGATAACCCGATCAGAGCAGAGCTCCTTAAGGCCTCTTATCTCCCTCACTACAGTCAGACCTGCTAAGGTATCGTAATCTCGCCCTCTCACCGCCTTCTGCTTTGACGTTCGCCTCTCGTGCCGTTAGCTCTGAATGGTTAACTCGTGAATGCTTTGGGTTATTATTTAATGCATTTATAAAGTAACGTCACATCAACATCAAATCCGGTTTACCCCACCAGAAGCATTTAAGTTACAGGTAATGAATAATAACTATATTAGATGGAGCAAAGTGTATATTGGTTTCCCTGCAGCCCAACGTAAGACTTAGGCTTCTTAGGAGTTGCCAAATTTCATGCATGACTTGCACGGATGGGATAAAAAGTAATTACATCCTTAAATGTGAAACCCTGAAGTTAAAAGAGGATGTAA
>NW_023627386.1:0-2566 GCF_014905685.2 Nematolebias whitei | reverse complement strand
AACAAAACATCAGGCATATATTCATGCTCCTACCATTTATCATACTGCAAATAAGTCACAGGAAAACCAAAACTATTATTAAGCTGCAAAGTGAAATAAACGTGCAGCACGTAACAAACAAGGCTAAGAACAGTGGAGCGGGCGGTGACGGAGTCCAACGCACGCTCCGTTGTTCAGTGGGGGCGGTTTTAATTTATTTAATCCACCACCGTAGATTGGATGGAATGGAACTGAGGACAGCGAGGTGGGTGGTGGTTGAGCACCACCTTATATTATAGTTATTATAGTTAATGGTCGTGGGCCGCGTGCGTCTACTGACACGGCGGCTGGTAAGCTTCAGGTGGGTCGCTGGCAGTGATCCATCTGGACGTTTTTGTACATCTTTAATCCGGCCAGTCAGCGCGGCTGGTGGTGATCCAAATTGGATCGTCAGCTGTGCGCGTCCGCTGATGCAATCAAAAGCCCGACACCAACCCGCCCCCCCAGCCAGCACATTATTTTGACTTGGGCCGGGTGTGGCCATGTTAGAAATGACACCTCTACTGCCCCTCTGTTTTTAGTTTAATTTAATTTAATCCACCACGTGGACTGGGTGGAATAGAATAGAATAGAATAGAACAGAATAGAAACAGCCTTTATTGTCCCAAGGATGGGAAATTCAAGTGTAACAGCAGCAACAGATAAAAATAGAGCTGGGAACAGCGGGGCGGGCGGTGGTGACTGCGACTAGTTGACATGAAATATAAAAACTTGTGATATGCACAGGAATCGACTAGTCAACTAGTCGACTAGTCTATTATTCGCCCAGCGCACAGAACATACCTGGGATACTGAACAGGCTTAGTTAACAAAACAAGCCAACGAGTCCGACAAGCAAGTTACCATCCTCGGTGTCGCTTCTGAACAACTTCACCAACTCCAGAGGAAGTTTGGTGGGGTAGCAGAAGAGGAACAACATACACCGGTACCGGTAGTTGTCAAAAACCTAGAAGGCCCTCTCGCGGCTGAAAATGGTAATGCTTATTCTTTGGTTCATGTCAGTATGAATGAACATTTAACACATAAGAAAAAAAAAATTGCATCATGACTAGGGAAATAAAACATATATAAGTTGCTTCAGACTATACGTCGCAGGACTGGCCAAACTATGAAAAAAAGAGCCACTTATAGTCCGAAAAATACGGTAATCACGTCACAAATAGAGTTCAACAAACTACTACTTGACACAATAATCCTTGAAATTCATATAACTTTTGGAAATAATAAAAGTGCGCAAATGAAATTAAATATATTTATAACAGTGGAATCCTTTGCTGTCATCACCAGATGTCACTTAAAGTGAAGCAACAACTCTTAAAAAACCACGTCCAGTAACAGCTGATCAGTTGTACTTGAGTCAAGGTTTTAGTCGTTCTTCTGCAGAAACAAAACCGGCTTCAACTCATGAAGGAATAAATAGTTAACTGGTTTTCTCATACTAATTATTTGTTGCGCAACCTTCCATGACACAGACAGGAGTCCTGAATTAGGAACTCATCATTAATAATAATACCAGTAATAATTAAAAAAACACCAACTTCCAACAGCTGCTTTCATACTTTTCTGCAAAGAGCACAGTGTTTTTCATCTTGTAGCCCTCAACAGCTAATTGGACACTTTGAAATTTAATTTAATTTAGTTCATTTAACTTTAGAACTAAACTGTCATACTTACAGACTAAAATACCCAAAGACACCTGCTACACATCATAAAGTTTGTGGTTTAGGGTGTGCTGATGTGAAATCCCTTCACATTTTTGTGAATAAATTATATGATGTGTCCTGTGAACAAAAATCATGATTGTTGGCAAATAGAACAAAGTTAAAAGTGTGGGAGCGAAGCTTTGTACACGTCGTCCACTGATAAATTGATCCACTGACATAAAATAAATTACAGCTGCCTGACAGATTATGTAACCACATAAAACTGTGACATGTCAGTCACTATAGATGGTGATATATGTGGACTGCAGGACAAAAAAGAGAAAGATGGGAGAATATGATGATGAACAAGGCTAATAAAGTAAATCTTTTACAGAAAGTGCGTTCCCACGAGATGCGACCGCTCAGAGCAGACAGGGAATTCAACTCTGAACAGAGAATAATAAGCTCAGAAATTAAATAAAAACAAAGAAGCTGGCAAATACCTTGACATAAACATCTAAAAACACATTCCTTCTGCTGTATTTGTTGTAAACGCTCTTAAACAGACTCTGCTTCCCCATGGTGTCAGCTGCTGTGAAGCTTAACTCAGCTTTGAACCTTTGGACGCTCCCTATCAAACTCTAACTGGACCATAAACTGCTAAACTACGGTAGTTACAAATCCCGAATTACTTCCCCCAGCAACCCTAATCAAATGTCATACACATAGTAACAACCTCACACCTGACCTTGCATTTGCCTCCGATGAGGTCCGCCCTGTCCACAGGTAGGTCTGTCACGACAACAAATTTTTCTGGGCGATTAATTGTCTCAGAAATTATTGCGATAAACGATAATATTGTTTGAAATTTGACAATAATTAGT
>NW_023627385.1:0-2566 GCF_014905685.2 Nematolebias whitei | reverse complement strand
CTGTGTGTCTGTGGCTCTGGTTTTCCCTGTGTTACCATCGTGTCCTGTGGGGACTGGTCTGTCGGTCCCCACATCAACTTTTGAACATTTTTATGGAGAAACCTTATAGTGACAAGCATGCTCACACAGGTGTTTAGATTCAGGTGTTTATCAGATACACACTCAATTGGGTTGTGGTGGCTACTAAATACATCTTGTATTACCATGTACTGTATAAAATACTTTCTAATGATGTTATACCTGTCATTATATATGTTGCCTGTTGTTGTGGTTTCTTGGTTTTGTCTTTTTTTTTTTCCGCAGGTCTAGAGGCAGACTTCAATTATGTTGATTTGTGTTCTCTTTATACCTCTCTCTCTCCTCTATTCCTATCTCCTTCTTTACCTTTTAACCCTTCTCCCACTTTTCTGCTTTGTTTTCTTCTTTGATTTTCATCCCCATGTCCATTACATCTGAAACAAACCCAAAGCAAATTCTAATAAAGTTTTATTTATATATCAAGTGGAGCAATAAGGCCAGCCATAATGCTCTGCTTGTGAAAGTCGGAGATGGCTGTGATTGGCTCAATATATCAGGTTACATGGATTTTTATTATAGGAATAATGTTTTAGCTTTCATTTTTAACATAGTTTTCCTCATCAGATGGGCCCAAGTTTAGGATATTTGTCGTGGATGGGAGTGCGGGCAGGAGAGCGGCGAGTAGTCTTGAAACAGATTCATCAGCCATTTCATGAATACCAACGTCAGGTAAGTGGTGCGAGAAATCGTTAACATTTGTGGCAGCTGGTGATCAAACTGAGTGTTGAGTAGGACTATTGCTTCCTGTTAATCCTCATAGACCGCTGCAGTCTGTTTACCGTTAACATGGTAACCAGATGCAATGGCGGAGTACACCACTCATTCTCAGACACTGCTAGACAAGTGAGCACTGGGTGCATTCTTAATTTACAACAGCCTACTTCACTGTGCACACAACGTAGTCCTCCCATCTATCACTCGTATATTTTTGACAGATTAAAAAATATATTAAATTCATAGATTTTTGCACCACCATATCACCCTTAATGAGCCAGTCCTCACAGGTTAGGATTAATTAAAATATATATTCAAAAAGGAATAATCAATATAATTTTTTTTCTTTATTAAGGGTGCTCAGAATCTAAATCCTGCCCCATCGTGAGTATATGGGTCATAAACTACACCCGGATCAGGATGAGAAGCTTGGCATGTTCAGCGTGACCCATGTTTTGGCTGTGGATGGGTACAGCAACAAAACTGTTTCAAATGCCACCATGCCAATAAAAAACAACCTGCTGATCTTTGAGGAAGTTTACACTATTGTTGTGTATTTGTACAATAGCTGTACTAGTTTGACACATTTGATAGAAAACAAATATCAAAATCAAATAAGTGCGCAGGACAGTTTTCCAAAGTTTGATTTTTGATGTGAGATCAAAGTCAAAAATGCAGAAAACAATGATGTATTGTATTTTTTGAATCCCCCATAAAAATGAATAAAGAAATGACAAGTCGTTTTTTCATCTTGTCTATGAAAAAACAGTTGAATGAAAGGTACACTGACCATCTGACGCTCTTTATTAAAGTTAAAATGACTTGAAAACACACAGATTTACACAAACTTGCTGAGAAACGTACTTTAAATGTGTAAAATTAAAAGGAAATCTAGGTGAAATGCTGCTTTTTTGTTCATTAGTGAACGCCTCTCATTTACGTGCGCACACACACGTGCACGCACACACACGCACACACACACACACACACACACACACCTACACACATCATTGTGTCCCCCCCACATTACGGATGCTTCTGACGCCCTTGGGAGAAGAAACAAACTAAAAACAAAAACTCTTGAAAAGAATTAAAGAAGCTGTGATTTTACCAAAACTATAAAGAGTTTGTTTCAAACATTTCACATGGAAATAGTTTTTCATTTTATACTGAGAGGATTACATTTTATATCTCAAGTTTAAACTTTATTCATTGTAGAAAATATACAAGTTCTAGGTGTGTGCTTAGTGTTTTATATGATTAGATTCTTCTCCTTAATCTACATAATTATTAATATTTGGAAAACATAAGTAGGCCTATTAAACTTGTAGAATAAAAAACATTAAAGTAGGTAAATAATATAAAATGTAGTTTAAGTCTTGAAAATAACTTGAGCTGTTTGATGTAATGTTGTGGTAAATCCTGCTCAGAGTATTTGATGTGAATCACTCTCAGCTACCACCACACCACATATCAGCTCAGTGTCTGTAAAACTGACACATTAAAGACTTTTAGCTGTTTTCTCAGGTCAGCTGGATGTAGCGGCCATCTTGACTTGTACAAGCTATCAAAGTTAATCAGAGGTAAACTTGTATCTAATGTTTATTTCCTCCAACTTTAATTAAATTATGTTCAGAGGTTAGTGAGATATTTTGCTAACAGACACCCACACAGGGCAGCAGCCATTAATAATGAACTGTTTGTAGGAGAGTTGGAGGCGTTCCTCAGTCTGGCAGCAACCTGCTGGGTGTTTCAGTCACCTGATGGAACAAGG
>NW_023627384.1:0-2566 GCF_014905685.2 Nematolebias whitei | reverse complement strand
TGGAGGGAAAGTGACAAACAGACACAAACAGACACAAACAGACAGAGAGAAACCAGGAATCCCACAGTGCCCCCCCCTCAAGGATCGCCTCTCGGCGATCTAAGCCGCTTCTCAGGGTGAGCCCTGAAAAAGGAGGTGATAAGGCCTGCGTCCAGGATGCGAGACCTAGGGACCCAGGAGCGATCTTCAGGACCATACCCCTCCCAATCCACCAGATATTGGACGCCCCGACCCCTGCGTCTCACATCCAGGAGACGTCTGACGGTGAACGCAGGCGCGTTATCAATCATCCGGGGGGGAGGAGGGGCTCTAGAGGGAGGTTGAAGAGGACTGGACACAATGGGTTTGACTTGGGACACGTGGAAGGTCGGGTGTATCCTCATGGATGGAGGGAGTTGAAGTCGCACCGCCGACCTGTTCAGCACTCTCACAATAGGGAAGGGACCTATATACCTAGGAGAGAGTTTCTTGGGGAAGTCCTTTAATGAGATGTCCCGAGTCGAAAGCCAAACCTTCTGACCAACCTCATATCTGGGAGCCTCGGAGCGGTGTCTGTCCGCGAAGCGTTTGTTCTGCTCGGAGGACCTGGCCAGAGCCGCCCTAGTCTGTCGCCAGACCCGACGACAGCGCTTGAGGTGAAGGTGTATCGAGGGAACGCCCACATCGGCCTCCTGAGAAGGGAAGAGAGGAGGGGAAAATCCCAAAGCCACCTCAAATGGAGATCGTCCAGTGGCCGCCGAGGTCTGTGAGTTGTGGGCGTACTCAATCCACGGGAGATGCTGGCTCCAGGATGATGGGTTGGAACCGATCACACACCTCAAGACAGCCTCCAGATCCTGGTTGCATCTCTCCGTCTGGCCATTGGATTGGGGGTGGTATCCCGAGGTGAGACTGACCGTGGCCCCCAAAGCCTCACAGAACCCCTTCCAGACTTGGGAGATGAATTGAGGGCCCCGATCAGACACAATGTCCGATGGAATGCCATGGAGGCGGAAGACATGCTCCGTGATAATCTGTGAGGTCTCGAGAGCAGAGGGGAGTTTGGGGAGAGGGATGAAATGAGCAGATTTGGAAAACCGATCAACAATGGTGCAGACGACAGTGTTACCATTGGAGACGGGGAGGCCAGTGACGAAATCCAAGGCGACGTGGGACCAAGGACGAGTGGGGATGGAGAGAGGAAGAAGAAGGCCAGCAGGGGGTTGGTTGTTGTTCTTGTTTTGGGCGCAGGTAGGGCAGGAAGAGACGAACTCCTTAACGTCCTTCTGCATGTTTGGCCACCAGAAGGAAGCTCTTGTCAGGTGGAGCATGCGTCGTATACCGGGGTGACAAGAGAAACGGGCAGTGTGGAGCCACTCCAGAACCTTGCCCACCATGGAGGAGGGAACGAACAGCCGTCCAGGGGGACCCGAACCAGGATCAGGTTCGGTAGTTTGGGCCTCCAGGATGTCCTTCTCGATGGGCCAAGTTACCGCTCCCACCTTGCAATAGGACGGGAGGATGTCTTCGGGAGTTCCGGAATCCTCGGTTGACGAGAATTGTCGAGAGAGGGCGTCTGGCTTGATGTTCCGAGATCCCGGGATATAGGTAATGGAGAACTGGAAGCGGGAAAAGAACAGGGACCACCTGGCCTGTCGGGCATTGAGCCTCTTCGCCCCTTGAAGGTAGGCCAGGTTTTTGTGATCCGTCCAAATGATGAAGGGGAGTTCTGATCCCTCCAACCAGTGCCTCCATTCCTCCAAGGCTAACTTGATGGCCAACAACTCACGATCACCCACGTCGTAGTTGGCTTCGGCGGACGAGAGGCGACGGGAGAAGAAGGCACACGGGTGAAGTTTCCCATCGTCGGATGACCTCTGCGAGAGGACGGCCCCAACCCCAGAGTCAGATGCGTCGACCTCCACGATGAATTGTCTTGAGGTATCTGGATGGGATAAGATCGGAGCAGTGGAGAAGAGATGTTTGAGATTGGAGAAAGCAAGTTCAGCCTTATCAGTCCAAGAAAATTTTAAGCGGGTTGAAGTTAGTTGTGTTAGAGGAATGGCAATCTTGCTGTAGTTCTTAATGAAGCGTCTGTAAAAGTTGGCAAACCCCAAGAATCTCTGTAACTGTTTCCGATTAGTAGGTGTTGGCCAGTCCACCACTGCTTGTGTCTTATCTGGGTCAGACCTCACTTGTCCCCTCTCAAAAATAAAACCCAAAAACGTGACTGAGGTCTTGTGGAACTCACACTTCTCAGCTTTCACAAACAGTTGATTCTCCAGTAATCTTTGGAGGACTGCTTTGACGTGTTGGGTGTGTTGTGCCTCATCTTTAGAGTAGATTAATATGTCATCTAGGTAGACGAACACGAAGACTTGGAGAAAATCACGTAAGACGTCGTTGACAAGGGCCTGAAAAACTGCTGGGGCGTTGGTCAAGCCAAAAGGCATGACCAGATATTCGAAATGTCCAAGGGGTGTCTTGAAAGCAGTTTTCCACTCGTCCCCCTTACGAATACGGACTAGGTGATAGGCATTACGGAGGTCTAGTTTTGTGAATATAGTAGCACCTTGTAAGTGTTCGT
>NW_023627383.1:0-2566 GCF_014905685.2 Nematolebias whitei | reverse complement strand
CCGCTCAGCTTTCCGGTACACTTCAGGACGTGCAGCGACTTTGTTACCTTAGCAGAGGATGCATCCACTCCGGAACAGAAGTCCATTAGTACGATCCCTTTACAGCGTCTCCGGTTAAAGTAGCTGGGAATCTTTAGAATAAATGCATATACTCATGAGGTACTTGGTTCCACCAAATAAGCTTCCTTAGAAGTGGAGCATTTACTGCTCCGGTTGAGTGCACAGCATTGCGAGCTGTGACTCCGATAAAGGGAGGGACCCCTTGGCACACGGTCCCATCCGCTCCAAGTTCTGAAGACTTAGCCCTAAGACTTAAGACTCCGACTGAGTTCCAGCACTGAACTCCAGGACTGCACTTCAGGACTGAACTGAGTTCCAGGACCGAACTCCAGGACCGAACTCCAGGACCGAACTCTAGGACCGAACTGAGTTCCAGGACCGAACTCCAGGACCGAACTCCAGGACCGAACTCTAGGACCGAACTGAGTTCCAGGACCGAACCCCAGGACCGAACCCCAGGACCGAACCCCAGGACCGAACTGAATAGTTCCACCAAGTGTTCCTTTTAAAGGGGTATTCACTTCCTGTTATGTGGTACTTCCTGATTGGTTGAAGCAACCAGCAGGGGGGTGGTTCTAGTGATGTCAAGAGGGTCACTAGGAGTCAAGAGACAGCAGGAATGTTTACGAACGGTTAGTACAGACGGAGAAATGTTATGACGAATGTGAGAGTAACACAGGTGCCAGTTGAAGTTATTTACTGTCTACTAAAAACAAGACACTTCGTTCTAATAACTCGTCTCTGTTTGTCTCTGCCTTTCGACCGACATCACTACTCCTCATTCAGACAGAAGACTAAAATGCACACTTACTTTGTAAATAGGCATTTAACTGTATGATCAAAGTCTAATGAGGTTTAAAAATCGTTAATACTGTTTCACAGTTGATTTAAATGAGCGGTTCACTTCAACATTTAGAAATGGTATGAACTAAACACACTTTTGATTATCAAGATATTGTAAAATAGT
This sequence comes from Nematolebias whitei, assembly GCF_014905685.2. Lineage (NCBI taxonomy): Eukaryota > Metazoa > Chordata > Actinopteri > Cyprinodontiformes > Rivulidae > Nematolebias > Nematolebias whitei. The sequence continues at coordinate 1,539 of NW_023627383.1, read as the reverse complement.
AATGATAATATAAAAAAAGAAGAGTGTTCTTTCAATTGATTAATTCAGGATAAAATTAAATAGTCTCTTGATGAGATAATTTGTATTTCTGGATTCAAATCCATGAAATAACAGTTCCTGTCCCCTGAAGGTCTTCAGAGACAGGTTGAGGTCGGAGGCCTAGTTCACTACAATATTTTATCAGTCACACTGACTGATTAGTTTGAAAAAATGTTGACAGATTTTAATTTTGTTGTACCATCTGTCAGTCTGTGCTTCAAACATGATCAAAACTCGTCACCTGGTTGAGAACAATCAACAGTGGTTGAGTCAAACAGAAGTGAACGTGTGTTCAGGAGCAGAGAGCCGAGTCCTACCTTGTGACAGACGAGTGGCTTGTTGGACCTGGATCCCATCAACGGCACAAAGGTTTCCACATGGGTGCAACGTGATCACCCCAGACCTGTTCTCTATGTAACAGTGCTGGGCAGCCACCCCAGGGCCCTGGATGTTGATGTCCACAGAACCATGACCCAGAGTGGTTCGGCCTGAAGAAAGGAGATATATTAGTCTTAAACTAAATGCTATGCTAATGTCACCCTGTATTCAGTGGTTAACTGGTCATCACTAACTTCAGGCAGACTTTCCCACTGGTACGATTTTTTCTTTAAATCACTTCTTGGTCTGTTGTCATGAATCTTTATCAACATTTGGCTAAGTTCATGGCAAAAACCAACGCAGGCATGTTCCTGTTTTTAGTTGGACTATTTTACATCTGACAGGGTCTGTACCTGCGTCTGTTTTCTTTATATTTGTTTCTTTTCCTTTTCTTCTTATTGTACTTTTCATTCTGGTCCTGTTCTTCTGCTTCTTCTCCTTCTTCTTCTTTGTTGATTATTGGCAGTTGGCAAACAACAAAATTGTTGCATTACCGCCACCGACTGGTAAGGAGTGTGGACCAAAATGTCACTCAAGGATTACATTCAGTTAAATAACTGTGTTAATTTAAAATAACAAAATGTTATCTGGTACATTTTACTATTCGAGTTTTTTCTGAATAAATCAATTAAATCTAGTTTTACTTTAATTCTATTTAAATTTTGAATCAACTGTTGTCTTTCTTCCTCACATGTTTGGCAGTGTAACATTATTCACATTTACCACTGCAGTGTTTTCCTAAAATAAAAGTAGTGTTGTTTAACCCAGTATGCCCAAATCTGAGACGAGAAATAATTGTCTCTTCTCTCCTCGTCCTCCCTGTACTTCTCATTTCTCCAGTTTTCTTTTGGATTTTATAGAACCAGCGTCCTGTCTTTTCTTCCTCCCATAGCTTTTGCCATTTATCCTTCATTTTCTGTTTTATTTCTGTTTTACTAAAATTAACTACTAATTCCACTGATGTATTTCTAGTGGCTTCCTTTGCAGCTTTATCTGCCATTTCATTTCCTGTAACACCATAATGAGCTGGTATCCATAAAAAATGTATCATTAGACCCATCATATTTATTCTGTGTAGTGTTTGTTGAATTTCTATTAAAATATCTCGCCTGCTCTCTGGTT
>NW_023627382.1:0-2566 GCF_014905685.2 Nematolebias whitei | reverse complement strand
CCTTGCATCCACCTAGTGGTGCAGCATATCATTACATCCCCCTTTCTAGATTGTTTAACATGTCCACTGCTTTTACTAACAACATCCAGTAACACATTTTATGAACATTACATGACAAACATTACCTGAACATACAAACCTCAGGAGTTAATAGAACTTACTCCGTAACACATTTTATGAACCTTAATGGAACTTAAACTTGTTCAATCAGTGTTCAATCAGTCTCTCTGGTGGCCTTCTTGTCCTAGTCGACCTTCTCAAGACTGGTGTTGAACTAGTGTTGTTTGGTAACGCATCATTACCATCCTTATCCCCACACTGTGGACCAGTAGTCTCTGCGGCCTGACGACCTGCATCGATCTCTTCCTGTGAGTCCTGTTCCTGAGTCTTGAGCAAGCTCCTCCGGTTTCTCCTGAGTACTTGTCCATCATCCATCTGTATTTCGTATGACCTGGGGCTCACTTCCTTGAGGACAGTGGCCTTTCGCTCCCACAGTCCATGATCCTCAACTCTCACCGTGTCATTCTCTTCTAGAGCCCTCAGCTTCCTGGCAGTTTTATCATAGTTCTCTTTTTGTTTCAGTTTGAGCTCAGTTTGCTTTCCCATCCACTGTTTCGTGTTAGTCTTTAGTGAAAGGTGTGGTAGCGTTGTACGCAGCTTGCGACCCATGAGAAGCTCGGCTGGAGAAAGCCCACATGCCAGTGGTGCGGTGCGGTAGCTCAGCAATGCAAGGTAAGGGTCAGATCCACTGTCACTTGACTTCTTTAACAGCCTCTTGATGATCTGGACACCCTTTTCAGCTTTCCCGTTCCCTTGTGGATGCAGTGGACTGGATGTTATATGTTGAAACCCATAATCTTGTGAAAACTGCCTGAATTCTCTGCAGTTGTACTGTGGACCATTGTCACTAATGACAACTACAGGAATCCCATGCCTGGAGAAAACGCTTTTCATGCGAGTAATTACACCAGCAGCTGAAGTGGTAAAAAGCTGGGCTATCTCTGGATAGTTAGAGTGATAATCTATCATCACAAGATAGTCTTTACCATTCAGGTGGCACAAGTCAGTTCCCACTTTTTGCCAGGGTCCTGTGGGTACATCTGTGACCAGCATGGGCTCTTTTGTCTGTTTATAGTGATGTTTAAGGCACGTGGGACATTTGGAAATCATGTTATCAATGTCATTATTGATTCCCGGCCAGTACACTGCCTCTCTGGCTCTTCTCCGACATTTTTCAATTCCGAGGTGTCCTTCATGAATGCGGCGCAGCATGTCTTGTCTCATTGACTGTGGGATCACCATTCTATTGTGTCGGAGCACCAGGCCTTTTACCACACTCAGGTCAGCTCTGACTGGATAATATTGTGGACAGCTGCCTTTCTTCCAGCCATTGTTTAGGTTGTCCATCACTCTCTTGAGAGTGGTGTCTGTTTGTGTTTCCTGTATTATCTTTTCCAGCATGACATCAGACACTGGCAGACTTGACATCACTGCGTCCACATGTACCGTCACATCGGTAGCACTGGATGAAACTTTGGCATCAGTGTCAGATAAGGAAGCCCTGGACAGTGTATCGGCCACAACTATGTATTTTCCTGGCATGTAAACAAGGTCAAAATCATATCTTTGCAGCTTCATCATGAGCCGTTGGATTCGAGGAGACATCTCATTCAGGTTTTTTTTTATTATTGAAATCAACGGTTTGTGATCTGTTTCCATAGTAAAGGTGAGTAGTCCATATACGTAGCCGTGAAACTTTTCACACCCATAAACCAGTCCCAGAGTCTCTTTCTCTATTTGAGCATATCGTTGCTCCGTGTCCGTCATTGTTCTGGAAGCATAGGCCACAGGTTGCCAGGTGTCACCAACTGATTGCAATAATACGGCACCTAAGCCCTCCTTTGAGGCATCCGTTGAGATTTTTGTCTTTCTTGCAGGATCAAAGAAGGTCAGAACTGGCTCAGTAGATAACGTTTGCTTCAGCAAGTTCCACTCTTTGTTATGTTTCTCTGTCCACGCAAACTCGATTTCTTTTTTAAGCAATTCTCTCATGCATGTTGTTTTGGATGACAGATTTGGAATGAATTTGCTCAAAAAATTTATCATCCCTAGAGCTCTCAATACACCTTTCTTATCTGTGGGGTGTGGCATCTCCTGAATGGCTTGCACTTTTGAGTACAGAGGCTCCACACCCTCTCCTGATATCTTGTCGCCCAAGAAGACAACCTCCCTGACCCCAAACTGGCACTTCTCTTTATTAAGCTTCAGCCCGCTCTCCCGGACCCTCTGTAAAAGCCTCGTAAGTCGTTCGTCATGTTCCTGTCGTGTTTGTCCCCACACCACTATGTCATCAATGTAGACTCTTGTGCCTACCAACCCCTCTGTTATACGCTCAACTGCCTTTTGAAAAATCTCTGGTGCTGATTTAATACCAAATGGGAGCCTGAGAAAACAATACCTTCCAAACGGGGTGTTAAAAGTGCATAGTTTGCTGCTTTCAGCCTCTAACTTAATTTGCCAAAAAACCCTGCGAGGCATCTAGTTTGCTAAAATACTGAGCGCCTGC